>NC_051154.1:252158976-252219702 GCF_013339745.2 Dermacentor silvarum
GCGAGCGCCGTAACCACTCAGCCATACAGCCACCCTTGCAAAGCTCGTATTCATGCGAACCATATGATTGCGTTCGAGCGCCCTCGGCGAAAGCAACCATCTAGAAAAGAGGTACGCGCGAGCGGCGCAGCGGGGCGCCAGCGGTCGAGCGCTGTACGAGGGCGCAAATCGAAATACGCCACCGGGGAAACGCGGGCGGCGTTGGCCGCAGCTCGGCAGGTTTCGACCAGCCACGCTCCGCCAAGTGTGGAGGGTTGGCCGTGACGTCACCGAGGAGAGAAAGCTCAGAGCCGCCGCGACGGCGGCAGAACTCACGTTGACTCGGCGAGTACATCTAGCCTTGACATGGGACGACCAAAGAAGATCCGGACACCCAAAGAAAAAAATTGGCTGCAGCTTAGCTGAGCTAACCCTGGATATGCAAAGCGAAAGCTTGGTTTAGCCTGGTTAAGTCTTGGTTTCACTTGGTTAGCCTTTGATTTAGCTGTAATTATTAAACTTAGTTATACACTCATCGACATAAGCCACGTATAAATTATAAGCCGACAAGTCCAAGCGTTTTGCGAGCCGAACGGCTAACTCTTCCTCAGTCTCCGACGCTAGCTTCGCGCGCTTGGTATTCCGGACCCTCTCCAGTGAAGCATTTCGCCGGGCGAAAGATCAGACGCCGCGGCTTGCGGCGTGGTCAGACGCCACTGCTACGATTGACGTGTGACACCTCGTTCAAAAAGGATTATGCTGTTCGATCGACGTGTAACACCTCTGCGGATGCTGTTGCGATTGACGGGGACACCTCTGCGGAGGCGATTATCGGAAGACCATGCCTAAACCAACGGAGGATGAATCCCTGATTTGCTATGGTTGTCTCGAGTGGTCCTCAATCTGGCGGGCGAGTCGCAGTGATTAATGGCCCCTTTGTGTGCGTGCGCCCAAGAGCGAACTGTGCACCACCGGAGACCTCGAGTCGCTGCTAGTGGATGCAAGCCCGGGAAACGTCGTCTGGGAGAGAGCGAGCAACCGCCGCACCCCCGACTGGACTCAGTACCTGTCACTTGACGTTGACATGAGTGAAATCCCGCCTACGAGGTTAGCGGGCCTATTTAAGCGGCCCCGCCATGTATTTTCTCAATCATTCTCTTCTTTTTTTATCCTTCATCAACCCTGAAATAAACTGTGCAAGTTTCGCACTAAGAAATCGTCTTGCCCTTGCCTGGTCGCCATGGTCTACCGGACGCCTGCAGTCTGCCGACAACGCCACGCTACCCAGCAGTAACGCCGGTCGAGCTTGAAGGAATCGGCGTCGCAACATTGGTGGCAACGGTGGGATGGACCACGCTTCATCCTGGAAAGAAGGTCTCTGGATAGCAACTTCGGGACGATCGTCGCAGGATTCATGATTGTAGCTGGTGAGTGCACGGCCTTTCTTCACTGAGATATCACCAGGCTTTTTGTAATTTTGGGGGAAGTATACAAAAGCAATGATAGCAGTAACCGTTGACAAGTGTTTTTAGAGTACGTCACGGTCGTGTAGAAGTGAAGAAATAGAAGCACTAAGGACAACCATGAACCTGAAGGCGTTAAAGAAGCCGGAATTGCTAGAGTTGGCCAATGAGCTGAACATAGAAATTTCAGAACGACAGAGAAAGCCAAAGATGATTGAGGCGATTGAGGCACTCGGGGCAGACGACGAGGAACTAGAAGAATACTTAATTAGCATTAAGAAAAAAGAAGACCGAGTAGCACGTGATGCGCTCGAGAAAGAGGAACGCACAGCACGTGAGGCCGAAGAGGAACGCGTAGCACGTGAGGCGCTCGAGATGAAGCGCATTGAGCTTCAGATTTTGAAGGCTCAGAATACCGGAGAAGCGACTCCCATCTCGCGAGAACGCGAGAAAAAAATGGAGGACTTGATGCAGTCATACCGAGTCAGGCAGGATTGGGCCTCTTCTTGGTGAACTTTGAGCGTACATGTGAGAAGGCTGGATTTCTGAAAGACTCGTGGCCGCAGCGTCTGCTGACGTTGCTGCCGTGTGAGGTTGCAGACTTGATAGCTCGCATGGAAAAATAAGAATCAGAAGACGATGAAAAAGCAAAGTCTAGTCTTCTGACAAAGTACAGGTTATCGGCGGAAGCATTCCGAAGAAAGTTCAGGGAGGCCGAAAAGGCCAGAAACGATTCCTATGTCGATTTCGCATACTCGTTGATGGCCAACATGAAGGAGTAGCTAAAAGGATCCGGAGCTTTTGGTGACCATGACAAAGTGGTAGAGTGTTTTGGGCTGGAACAATTCTTCCGCCGACTGCCTGAAAACATAAGGTATTGGGTGCAGGATAGGCCAGGCGTAGAGGCAGTCGCAAGAGCGGCAGAGCTTGCTGAGGAATACGTATCACGCCGGGCCCCCAAAAGCAAAGAGACGCTCAGAAAGGAGAATAGATTCAAATCCGACAAGCAGGAGCGTTGGTCAAGGTCGAGACCGTATAAAGCAAAGGAGAAAGCGGAGTCAGCGACCAGTAATGACGAGAAGAACACAGAGGGAAAGGAGGAGCCACCAGAACTCAAGGCTGCGCAACAAAAGAAGGCTTTCGAAGCTAGAAAGCCAGTTGTGTGCTTTAACTGCCAAAAGACAGGACATATTGCCCTCGGTTGCAGAAATCCAAAAGTTGTCTTTTTGTCACTGAGCAATACCGATGACAATATGAGATTGTTAGAACCGTACATTCGGGATCTCGTAGTGAATGACAAGCCTTGTCGCGTACTCCGGGACTCAGCCGCCATGATGGATGTCGTTCATCCCTCATACGTAGAACAAACTCAGTTTGCAGGAGAATGCGCTTGGATAAAGCAAGCCGCAGAGGCTAACAGTCTTTGTCTACCAGTAGCCAGAGTCCGAGTTGAGGGTCCTTTCGGAACACTTGACACCGAAGCCGCCGTGTCAGCGCACCTTCCACCGCAATATCCATATTTGTTTTCAAACAAATCCGACGAGTTGTTGCGGAGCAGGGGAGTCGTTTTCGGCCAAAGAATAGTGCAAGCTCTAACCAGATCAAAGGCACGACAACTTGAGGCAAAGGTAGCATGCGCAAGCCCAGCACAGGAGGTCACAGCCTTACACAAAGAACCCTTAGAGGGCGCTAATGATGTTACCAGTGAAAGCGAGGTCGTTGAAGGCGCGTCGACTAAAGAACAGGCCACCGCACTGAGTCAGGAAGAGGCGGCAGTTTTGAGAGTTAACGAGGAACTTGTAGTATCTCGGGAAACGGAATGCAGGCGAAAGTTGCTAAACGTAACAACTTGCACTTTGGTTACCGAGCAAGAAAGGGACCCCACTCTTCGGAACCTTAAGCACAACGGTGAGGGGGGGGGGGGGGGGAGACCGCTAAGAAAAACACAATGTTCCAAAAGAGGGCAGGCGTTCTCTATCGAAGGTATCGCGATAGAAAAGGAGTCCAGTTTGATCAACTAGTAGTGCCACAGCGTTACCGCCACGATCTGCTGCACTTGGTGCACGGTGACCTTTGGTCCGGACACCTTGGCATTCGAAAAACAAAGGACCGCTTGTTGCAGGAATTCTACTGGCCCGGGTGCTTTCGGGAAATAGAAGCATTCGTAAAGAGCTGCGACACGTGCCAACGCATTGGAAAGCCCGGGGACAAGGCTAAAGTCCCCATGAAACTTGTTCCAATAATTACGGAGCCGTTTCGCAGAATTGTAATAGATACAGTAGGACCTTTGGCCGCAACTCAGTCCGGCTACCGCCACATTCTTACGGTACTGTGCCCCGCAACCAAGTTCCCTGAAGCAATGCCCTTAAAGGAGCTAAGCTCGGTCGAGATCGTGAACGCATTTTTGTCCATCTTTGCGCGAGTCGGTTTCCCAGCGGAAATTCAGTCGGACCAAGGAACCCTTTTCACGAGCGCCCTAACCTCGACATTTCTGGAAAAATGCGGTATCAAACTTATCCATAGTTCGGTATACCATCCTCAGTCCAACGCCGTAGAAAAGGTTCACTCGGTCATGAAGCGTCTGTTGCGAGCCATATGCTATGAGCGCAAAACAGATTGGGAACTCTGCTTACCAGCAGCTATGTTCGCCCTTCGAACCGCCCCGCATGAGTCGACAGGGTTTTCACCGGCGGAGTTAGTCTATGGTCGTTCCCTGCGATCGCCACTCCGGATCATTCGGGGAGCCTGGGATGGCCGGGCTGACGATCCGTCTGTCGTTGAACACGTGCTAGATTTGTTAGATCGGCTGCACACGACACAAGAGTTGGCAGGACGAGAAATGCGCAAGAGTCCAAGGTAATGCCAAGCTTTACTACGACAGAACGGCTCGGGCGCGACGCTTCGAGGTAGGAGATAAGGTAATGATAATACGTCCCTCACCGAAAAACAAGCTGCAAGTACAGTGGGAAGGACTGGCTGACATTGTTTCGAAATTATCTGACACGAACTACATAGTAACAGTTCCGGGTAAGAGAAGAACTCATCAGGTATACCACAGCAATTTACTGAAGCCCTATCGGCAGAGGGAGGCCGTCGTAAGCATGTCCCTTAACATGCCAGAGGAAATGGAGCTTGACTTCCAAGAGTTGGCGCCAGCAATGGAAGCAGACGTAGACGAAACCATAGATAACCTCGTACAGCAAGCCGAGCTCGACCTCCATCAGAAGACGGAGCTGCGGGAACTCATGTATGAGTATAGAGATAGGTTTTTGGACAAGCCGGGACTGACGACCGCAGTAGTCCATGATATTGAATTAACCTCATCAGAGCCTGAGCGTTCGAAGGCGTATCGCGTTTCACCACGCCAGCGTGAGGTCATGGCTGCGGAAATAACAAAGATGTTGGAGCTAGGCGTGATAGAACCGGGAGAGAGTGATTATACTTCACCTCTTATCTTAGCTGAGGTCCCCGGAAAGGAACCGCGCCCTTGTATTGATTATACCGGAGGCTTAACCTGATCACGAAGGATCAAACCTATCCTATACCTCATATCGAAGAAAGGCTTGAGAAAGTGAGCAGCGCCAATTTTATCTCTACACTAGACATAGTCAGGAGAGTAGGTATGCCACATTTATTTCTCCATTGGGAACGTTTCGACCAAAGGTCCTGAGCTTTGGATTGAAAAACGCTCCCTATTGTTTCTCTAGCCTTATGGACCGGGTGTTGCGTGATATGGAGAATTTTGCGCTGCCGTATCTCGATGATATCGCCATCTTTTTGGCATCATGGACAGAACATCTGACACATCTGCGAGCCGTACTGGCCCGGCTGCGCGAAGCTAACTGCCAAAGCGACAAAGTGCCAATTGGGGCGTGCCGAAGTGGCCTACCTGGGTCATGTGATTGGTCAAAGCCGCCGCCGGCCTTCCGAGGTCAAACTAGCTGCGATCGAAAGTTTTCCACAACTTCGCACTAAACGGGATATTCGGTCATTTCTCGTAGTAGCAGGATATTACCAAAGATATATTCCGCGTTACTCCGATGTTGCAAGCGCTCTGACAGATGCGCTGAGAAAAACAGAACCACAAACCATACAGTGGGACGAAGCCAAGGAAGGGGCTTTTTGTACACTGAAGAGGGCTCTGACGAGTCAACCAGTGTCAAACGCGCCGGATCATTCTAAGCCGTTCATTGTTCAGTGCGATGCGAGTGATCGTGGAATGGGTGTTGTGCTTTGTCAAAAGAGAGATAATGACGAGGAGCACCCTGTACTCTTTGCCAGTAGGAAGCTCACTGCCCGCGAGGATGCAAACAGCGCTTCTGAAAAAGAATGTGCCTGCGTTGTGTGGGCGATGCAGAAGCTAGCCTGTTACATTGCGGGTTCGAGGTTCACCATCGAGATGGACCACTGTCCTCTTACGTGGCTGCAATCGATGTCCCCCAAAAACGGCCGTCTCTTGCGCTGGAGCTTAGCACTTCAGCTGTACAATTTTGACATTCGCTACAAGAAAGGTAAACTCAATGGAAATGCAGATGGTCTGAGTCGTTGCCCCTAGCGTATCGCTAGCCTCACGTCCACTCTGGTTTGCGTGTCATTTTTTCGCTAGTATTTTTTTTTCTCGTACGTTTTTTTTTATAGCGTAGTTGTAGTTCATTGTTAGCGAATTTTGTAATCACGTCCTAAAGCTTTCTGGAAATGGCTGTTTTTAGTGTTTAGGGAGTGGGGGAGGACGCCCGAAAGGGATGAGAAAGCAGTAGCAGTTTTTTTTTTTTTTAATAAAGCCTGGTGTGTCTTGGGGGAGAGTGGCCTTGTGCTCGCTTGTTTGTGGTTGTGGGTGCGGCACTGTTCTGGAGTGATTGCGTGCCAAAACAGGAGACGAAAAGTTGCGAGACCTGTTTGCAAGTCCTGTTTCACCGGACCCGACCAGGGAGAAAAGGCACACAAGAGTGCCCCGAGAACTGATGAACGACTCCAGGGAATCTAAAAGCTACGAACCAAAGGTTCGTCACCACGGAGGGAAGTTCTGCTGCTGAAACGCCGATCCCTCGCCCAGTGGCTGCTGGCCCCTACGCGTCGGGATCTTCCTCCCCCGCCGGAGATGCTGTTGCGGACACCTATGCGAGGGGATTATCGGAGGACCATGCCTAAACCAACGGAGGATGAATCCCTGATTTGCTATGGTTGTCTCGAGTGGTCCTCAATCTGGCGGGCGAGTCGCAGTGATTAATGGCCCCCTTTGTGTTTCGTGCGCCCAGGAGCGAACTGTGCATCATCGGAGACCTCGAGTTGCAGTGATTACTGGCCCCTTTGTGTGCGTGCGCCCAGGAGCGAACTGTGCACCACCGGAGACCTCGAGTCGCCGCTAGCGGAGGCAAGCCCGGGAAACGTCGCCTGGGAGAGAGGGAGCAGCCGCCGCACCCCCGACTGGACTCAGTACCTGTCACGTGACGTTGATGTGAGCGAAGTCCCGCCTACGAAGTTAGCGGGCCTATTTAAGCGGCCCCGTCATGTATTTTCTCAATCATTCTATTCTGTTTTATCCTTCATCAACCATGAAATAAACTGTGCAAGTTTCACTAAGAAAACGTCTTGCCCCTGCCTGGTCGCCATGGTCTACCGGACGCCTGCAGTCTGCCGACAACGCCACGCTACCCAGCAGTAACGCCTGTCGAGATTGAAGGAATCGGTGTCGCAACACCGCTAAAGGCCCGACCACATGCATTCAGCGTTTTCCCGGCGTTTTCTGGCGTTTCGTCACCCGGCGTCGCTCAGCGTCGACGCTGAGGGAGGCGCCAAGCCGAAACGTCGTGCTCAAGGCGCACCAGAGATCTCGGCGCCGGCGCCGCCGCCGGAAGCGGCTCTATGAGCGCCGATGTGGCGCGGACCAATCAGCGCGTGGCCGCGGCCGCGCTGCTGGCAACTTTTGCAAGCGACTTCCCCAGCAACCAATTTGCGTGCGTGCCACCATGTGGCGCCAGTGTCTCGTCGGCGAGGCTGCTCGTACCTTCGAGCGCGCTGCCGTGAATGTTTTTTGTGTGTGTTCGTGTGTGCCGCAGAACTATAAACAGGGCTTAAAAACCATAATCGGGAACATTTCTCATAGTGCACTTGAATGACATTGCACACTGCTTCTGGTTAAATCCGTCTGGTCACATTGAGCGACGCTGGACTGGCGCTCTTTGCGTGCGTCTCATGTGGCTAGGTGACCTCTCCGGCGCCGTTGATGCAACGACGCCGAGAGACGCCGGTGAAAACGCTGAATGTGGGCCGGGCTTAAGGCGCCGCGGGGTGGTCCGACCATAGAGAAAGAAACGCTGCCAGCTGAGGCGGTTGCTAGGCAACGGCTCAGCTCGCGGTGCGGCCACCGGCCACAGCGAAACAAATGCGGCCAATGTAGCTTTCGCTACAAAAGCCGCTCATCTTGAAGCGCGGCGAAGCGAGAATCTGCCCGTCGGCGGCGAGCCGATTCGGAATAAAGTGCCTAGTAGCTAGCGCTTAGCATTCCCTAGCAAAACTTAGTCAAACCTAGTAAAACCTGGAAGGATCTAGGTCTATCACCAGCTCCGCTGTTTACTCCAGCCTTGCACCACCAGTGCAAGCTGCCCACTTTTTTTTTGTACGCAGGAGAGAAGCCTCCACGGTCACGTCATCGTGCACGTGCAGTTTCTCTACTTCTGGCGAATGTGCGTTCTCTTACTCCTGTATAGCAGTAGAACGTAGCACTTTTACTGCGTTCCTTAGTTTCCGCAAGCATGCTCGAAAAATAATACTTCATTATTATTATTAGTAGTAGTATTACTACTATTATTACGGCGTGTCTGATGGTAACGCCAAAACGCCTTGATAGGAACAATTTTTCTCCAACGTTTAACATTAGGGCTATTTCTTTTCTTTACCTACACTTCGTGCAGGCCCGTGTAGACGAGTGTAGTGCCGGGCAGAGGATATGACGTCGTGTGCTGCACTTGGCTCGCTGGCCTGTAGTCAAACAGAGCAGAATGTGCGTCGTCTTCTGCATGAGTACACGAAAAGCGCCTTACTCCGCACGTCGCCCGACTTCGCACTTACTAGCTACGTATATGCCCTTGCCTGAAACTAAGCGCCAACGTACGAGTTTCCTATCATCAACAAATCTAGACAAGCTGCGGCGAAATACATCGCGAATGCGCAGTGCACGAATACAGCCTGTCAATGCGTATTGACCCTTTTCGCGGAGCAGTTTGTTTTAGAGAAACGAGATGGCGCTCACGGCGGCGCGCCATATCTCTCCTCAGCGACAGCGCACGAATACGAAACCATTACC
The DNA here is from genome assembly GCF_013339745.2 of Dermacentor silvarum. Taxonomy (NCBI): domain Eukaryota; kingdom Metazoa; phylum Arthropoda; class Arachnida; order Ixodida; family Ixodidae; genus Dermacentor; species Dermacentor silvarum. The sequence continues at coordinate 252,167,722 of NC_051154.1, forward strand.
GCTTCTATCTTGCTTCTGTGCGATCAGCTGTCGGAAAGGCAACTGAGTTTTCGCTAACACACTGTGCTCCAATCATGCTAGATTGAATCATGTGGATTGAAGACGTGTGCAGTAGTTGGCTGCAAAAATAGTGGCTGGCATGTTAAGGAATAGAATGAATCTGTGTGGCCAAGTTCGCGGACCGCTGCTGAAACTGTCAGAACGTGTTACCAGCACTTCGTGATGTACGGCTTTCCTCGAGGATACAGAAATTTGCTCATCCACCAGCCTTGTATCGCTAACCTTCAAAGAAAGGGCTTCATCCCCAGAACGTCGGCAAGAGAGTACCACTAGTTAAACAATGACAAAGGGAGTAGCGCCGCTTCCTGTCATAGTAAGTTTCGCGCACGTCATATATACACATCTGTCTCAAATGGCAGGAAAACTTAAGCCCACTCTATCGCCGACGTATCAAGAATAACTGAATGGGCGCATTCTTGAATATATGCGCACTGTATATGCACAATAAATGACGGACTACACCTAAGGCGCACGAATGGTCGAAACTGAATGTTTCGTGACGGTCCACAAGAGTAAGCGAGTTACTAGCTGTAATATATATTTGCTACAAAGTATTAGAATGTACAAAACAGCTACGTTTCAAGCATTGTGCGCAGCAAGAACAAATCTATCGGAACTGAACCCACCCGCGAGCGATTAGGCAGAAAATAATCAGATAGTGGCCGCAGCGATCGAGGAACTTCGCTGAGTCAGAAACTGACAAGCCACTGCTTCAAAATATTTGCTGAATAAAGAACAAAGAGCAAAACACACTAATCCTGACTGAATGCATAATCGGAAAGCTTGGATAGCTTGGAATACATATTTAGCCCCGCTTTTAGAACAAGCACCATATACGCTGCTTGCGCCGTTTGGACCTACAGCTTAATCAGCTCCGAAGGCGCTTTTGCATGTTCTCTGAAGCTGTGATCAAAGCTTCGTGTCGTCCACCCAGTCACCGTCTACGATATCTCCGAAAACAGAGGTTTTCCAAGCCGCGCCGGCGTCGTACACTTCCATTGTAAACAAGGAGGCAACGGAGGCAGTCGAGGCAAGCAATGGAAACGTCACCACGTGATCAAACATGGCAGCGCCCACGGGATCGCCACGAAAAGGGTCAATAAACGGCGCGGTGTCTGAAACAACTCGCACCATCCGTAAGATATTTTCATCTTGGAAGATTAGCTCACCTTCTTCTGTGACGCATGGTCACGCCAGCATTTCTTTACCGTCCTTGCAGCGAATATTCACTATCGTCGCAGCGCCGACAGTCACAGACAAAATGGCGCCACGTATTTGCAACGTTGGCCTGCTTGTTTGTCGTCTGCTGCCTACACTCATCGAAACCGCAGTGTAGGAAGTGTAGTTTTCATCCTACTCTACAGCTTTTTTACATCAAGTTTAAAAAATGGCGAAAAAAATAGCCCTTCTGTTGAGGCTGTGTGCGAATAAACGCTGTTGCAAGTATTGCAACTTGCACTGTGACGTCACTTCAGCTTAAACGCAGTGATTTCAATAAATCATTTCAGACGAATACATAAATAAGTCTTATAACTAAAATCTGCCGTGTATTGGCGTAGCACAAACGCAGTTTATCTTAGTCTTTATCTTACTTTCTTTATCTTATTTATCTTTCTTATCTTTATCTTACTAAATAAGTGTATTTTGCCTAAATCTAGAGAAATCTAGGGACTTTTTCTGCACGAGTTGGGGAAATTAGCTTCGGAGGTTGGCAACTCTGTCCTTCCGTCATGGTTCAGAAACGCCTAGAGTATTGGTGGCAGCATACGAGAGGGAAAACTGGCGCTGCTGCGCTGTAATATCTATGGGAATGCCGGTATATTATGACTTCGGATTGGTATCGTTCGCGGAGAGCCAGAAAGCCTTGAAGACGCGCCTGGCTAGCACCGTTCCGTCTGTCACAATGATTAATTTCCTGCTGAAGAGCACGTAAAAAGCTGCCTAAGCTTTATTATTACACAAAAAATGTCACAGTTTCGCCCTAAGGGCGAATCAATGAATGCGATAGCAACACGGCAATGTCATACGAAGTAAGGTGAGCGGCTTTCGTAGCAATATGAATTGTAGTAAACATGAGCTGATTAAGTAAGCAGGTGTGCTGCGGCGTAAGTAGACCGACATGAAGAGAGATTCGATGACCACGAGAAGGCGCGTGTGAAACGGTGGTGTTGATGAGAAGCGCTTCCCGTGGGCAGCGCGTGCGAAGGGACACACCTGTAGCGCTGCACTGCCGATCCGGGCAGCATTGCATGTGTAGCGTGCGTTGGAAAATGTGGCCCGACTATTACTAACTGTGGTGTGAGCGCGCACAAACAAACATGAATAGATCACACTGAATGACTGCAGACAACGACTGTGAAAACGCTGGCAGCAAGCGCATATATACGCCGCAGCAGCGGGCGAAGGTACGTGCGGTCTATCGCTTCAATGGAAACTCAGCGGCGAATGCACGGCGCATAAAGGTCAGAGCCGTGTGGAGATAAGAGACGGTGCGGACGAGCGACGAGCGCGGTTGTTGGCAGCGCAGAAGTGCGCCCCCCCCCCCCCCCCCGCGCTCCCTCCGGCGCTGGCTTCCCGCTTCCTTGCTTGCGTGTGGGTGATTGAGTGCGTTCGCTCTCCGTGATAGCGCGTGTCCCCGCACGCTTCCGCTCGGGCATACGGCGCGCGGCGAAGATTTTATCTATAGGGAACCTCACGGCGACGGCGACGGCAGAAATCCGGTAGAAGTGTCCATATAATTGCTATCGCAATAAAACGTGTTTTGTTTAATATTGAGGACTTGTTATTGGATGTACAATTATACGAAACGTAAAAAGTATCAGCTGGCCGCTGAAGTTGGCGGTCAGAGGACAAGATTCGTGCTCGCTTTGGAAAAACTTGTCGTCTGATCTTGGCTTTCTTCGCTTGATTCTGCATTGTAGGTGAGTAAACTTTATTGAGAGATGTATTATTGGTGAATGAAAGCCTTTTATGTAGATTTCATTTTAAGAACGCGTTATTTGTGTAGCCATATCCACGTTCAGAATGGATCCAGCCACATCCGGTTACAGAATGGATACCATGAGAAGGGAAGCGCAGTCGAGGTCGGCAGAAAACCAGATGGGATGATGAAGTTAGGAAATTTGCAGGCACAAGTTGGAATACGCTAGCGCAGGACAGGGGTAATTGGAGATCGCAGGGAGAGGCCTTCGTCCTGCAGTGGACATAAAATAGGCTGCTGATGATGATGATGATCCACGTTTTAGACGAAGCCTCGTACAACACCACCCAACACAAGCCTCGCAAACACATATCCCGTCATTCACATGACGGCACATCGCCCATTAAGAAACTCGCATAGAGGGTGGCGCCAGATTACCCTCTATAGGTGTTACAGTGATAAACTCTATGGGTGGCAGCATGGAGCGCTGCGCCGATGACTGTGCGAACTTTTTTTTGTTTGTTTGTTTCTGAAGTTCACGAAAATGTGTTTCCGTGTTTTTTTTTTTTTTTTTTTTGGTCACGCCGGCTTGGACACGGCCAAGTAAGGCTACCCGATACAAAAGGCAGGGCCACCATCACCATGAACTCCATGCTTAATAACCTGGCCTAGATTTTTAAATATAGGCTGTGTTCCAATACTCGCCTTGGACGGCTAAGTAGACGGCTAAGCTGACAGCGGCTATCTGAAGTCTTGTTTCATTTAGAGTGTACTAGACAATGGTCGAGTGGGCCGAACGACATTCTCCCGCTGAAGCGCCGCGTGCGGAAAAATTGTGCGAGGGCGCTGGGCGAACTGGATTGGAGCGGAGACGCGCTCCGCGGCATATTCAACGTACTTTCGCTGAGGGCGCCGAGGCCGATTGCGCATAGTACGCTCTTAAAATAGTGCTTTATTTCAAAGGCAAATTTATATTTACACCAATTTGCCAAACATATATATTTGAGGCATGGATTACACAACGCGACGTCTTCAATTTTGCTGTCGTCAAGCGCGTCGTCTGCTAGCGAGCGCGCGTTCGCTACGCGGACGCTGGCGGACACCCTGTTTTTCTCGCAGAACGTCTGTGCAGTACATTTTTCTTATGTTTTAGTTGCTTCGGTGCGCCCATCACACTTGACGACCGATACCAAATGTAGTTTTAGCCAGGTGAACTGCTGTTCTTACCACTGTCTTCTAAAAGTAACTGCTATCTCTGCAACATGAAGGCTACGTAAGAAAATTTTATTATTGATACCGTGTCATTTTACGCGCGCTTCTTGTTGGTGGAAATTGATCAGGGACAATGATAAACCAGGTTTATTAACTGCGTGGCGCGAAGAATGACCAATGTATTTCTAAGTAATTAAATCAAATGGTACATAGACATAATGTTCACGATATATATGTAAGGGAAAAAATAACAAATGTTCTAAATGCACTAAATGCACTAATTGAAAAAGTGAGAACTCCCGACCGGAATAAGGGCACGTGTTTGCAGTAACAAACACACTTATTAGTGAATACTGCACAGCAAACTTTCATTCGCAGAAATAATATTCATAGCAGGCGAAATTATCTTATATATGCAAGTGTTATTGATATACTGCACGACGCCGAATGTTCGTTTCCGTTCGACTATAAAGCATAACAGCACTATTGAAGTCTCAAAGGTGAGTGACCGATGCAAGTGAGGACTGTTATTCCGAATGATTGTGCTGCCGGAGAATCGTGGTTGTTGCGCAGAGGCGCAGTTTCTGAGAGATCGAATTAACGCACAGGTGTTAATAGTCCTGTTTCACAGGTTCCTAGCTCTCATTCAATATAAAACGCCCGTTTTGGGGCAGCCTGTAAATCTGTTACCTTGATTCTGAGAAGGAAAACTTTTTTGACAGTCTAACCATGTTTGCAACCCATTAAAAACTGGACGCCCCGTGTGGTACCCCACTTATCTTCTTCAACGAACGCAACAGATCTGCACATATCTTTACGTGTATGTGAGACATGCTGTTCCTTTAATTGTTTCATTATGGTCGTTATGGTAGTGCACCGGACAACTGAAAGCAGCCGTTTATAATATACGGAGCTTCTGAGTTGAGCGGTCATACATTTGGGAACGGCACTACATTTATATATATGAAATAGAGGATGCACGTAACCAGAGGCGTACCAACTATTTCTCAAGTGGGGGGGGCAAACCGCAGATCTGACTCTCTCTCTCTCCATATAAATATATATATATATATATATATATATATATATATATGGAATACGCTAGCGCAAGACAGGGGTAATTGGAGATCGCAGGGAGAGGCCTTCGTCCTGCAGTGGACATAAAATATAGGCTGATGGTATATTATATATATATATATATATATATATATATATATATATAATTACTATTATAATAATAAGTGAAAAAGCCTGGAAATGCATCTGTCAAGTATTTTTCTTACAGGTACCAGACATATAGACCTATTTCTCAATCACACGTACATGGTGAACCATCGAGGCCCGAAAAATTATTTGAATCTGCATTTATTTCTTGTCGCTATAAAATCTATGTGATGCAGGGACAAATAGCATTGAGTGCCCAGAGGTCCCTGATCCAACCCAGTAGCAGCAGTGCAGCTCACAAACAAATGCATATTTGTTGCAGTCAGTTTTACTAATTAAAGAATTTTACTTGGTGTTTAAGTCTACAGATTAAATGTATCGCTAGTTAAGGTAGTAGTACTGTCGAGGTTATACAGAACGAAGTACAATCAACATAAATTACTCTCAATAATCAAAAGAAAGAAAGACGGCAGAGGTGTGCGAACTTAGTTAAGTACAACCCGATTTTAGGTGAAGCTGTTTTTTTTTTTTTTTCTCGAATAGTTGCACTAAAAGTTTTAGTTTCCTGTACTTACATCACATACCTTGAAAAGTTACCCGTATATTAGTGTTCCGTTTTAAACCTTGTCCCCGTGTAATGCTTTGAAGCAATTCTTGCTGGAAACTTAAAAAAGACAGTAATTCATCAATACACATCTTACTTCGTCAGAAAATTTCATTATCCCCAGATATAAACAAGATGCCTTGTTTAGCTCACCGAGGACACCGAAGAAGCAACCTATACACATCCCGTATGATGCACGGGAACAAATGGAAAAACAAGGGTTTAGTAATTATCTGCAACATTTGCATTTAAACCAGGAAAGTGAGATTTTCGCAACGCACTGCGCTTTAAATTATCCCTATTTTCATGAAATTTAAAGTCCATATCTCATGCAATTGTTTTAGGAGTCGGGGAAAGCGGCGTTATGGCACCCTAGAACACGTCAATATGTAAATTTCTACAAAGGCTTGCAATGAATCCTACACAGAAAAAACATTTATCGCTCGTCACTCGGGATATTGTTTCGTACTTCGAATACATATTAACACCGTGTCCCGCATAGTTTACTGAGGACACCGGGATCAACAACTAAATGCCGCGTATAAAGCATAAAAACTGGGGGAAAGCGAGTATTCAGTAGCGGTTTTTCGAGTACGTAAGCAACCACTGCGGTTCAAATTTCCGGAACACGTCACAATAACGTGGTCTTCATTTCTTCAAAACAAAATATCTGCTATTCTTGCTCCTGCCGGGAAACAAGTAGTAGGGTAGCTCTTATTCAGAAACGGCCTGCAAATTAAATCGATAAAAGCAGTAGTGACAAAGGCCTTTAGAAAAAATTCAGTTAAGTGTTCTATTGGCATTGAAATGGCTCTGCACGTTCGACCAAGGTCGCTTTCACGAACATACCACCTCGCAGACCCTCATGTAATGTCCCGTTCTGGGACCTTTGAGGTATCATGAATAAATGAACTTGCATATAAAACCCTAATCCGTCCTAAACTAGAATATGCCAGTGCTATCTATGATAACCACCCGGTTAATATAATTCATTCCCTTGAATCGGTTCAGAACCGTGCTGCCAGGTTCATTCTCTCTGACTACTCCTATAATACAAGTGTCTCAGCCTTAAAATCCCGGTTGTGTCTTCTCTCGTTCACCTCCCGCCGCAAAAGTGCTCGTCTTTTTTTAATTTTTTAGGTTCTTCAGCGCATCGTTTCTCCCGCCATACGCATCCCAATGCTGTGTATCCACCACGCGCCCATTCCACCACGTATCAGCGTTCTTTTTTTCTGCACACAGCCCGAGAATGGAACACCCTTCCTTCTGACATCGCCCTCATTCCCGACATTTCCCGTTTCAAAACTGATATTGAAAACCACCCTTCAAGTCACGCCACCTAACCTGTCCCGCCATTTTTCTACGCGCCCACCCCTCATGTAATGTCCCGTTCTGGGACCTTTGAGGTATCATGAATAAAATAAATAAATAAATAAATAAATAAATAAATAAATAAATAAATAAATATACGATAAGTCGTGATTACACAAATAAATTCGGTAATTACACCTGTAAGTGATTTGATTAGATTTTTGATGATGATAAGATATATATATTTATACTGCAACACTACGTAGACTATCTCTGGACGGAGATTCAATAGTTCCAGCATTTGATAATCCAACCAGTTCATGCAGTAAGGCACACCCATCGTTGGGCGTGGCTGATTAAAATACTTTATCCGGACCTCTCCCTTCGCCCGAAGGTTAAATATATCAAGCCGATTGTTTTGTTTTTTCAAGTATGCTTAGGCGGTAATATGTAACTGCGGGAACTGTACAGCGCCAGGACTTCTGCGCAATGCAAGCGTATATGGCGAATCTCGCACGTCGCCCGCTACAGCGCGTCATGAGGAGGCACAATACTCGCTGCCCAAACCGGGGATCAGTAGTAAAGAAAAGCATTATTAACGTGGTGACTCTATTAAGAAATAAAATATAGCTTCAGCTGTAGTTTTGTTGGACTTTCCAGTGTGTAGCCGAAAGTGCCCGCTTTCGAAAGTGGGGGGGGGGGGGGGGCAAATGGCATGCTTTGCCCCCCCCCCCCCACTTTTGACAGTGGGGGGGCAAGTGCCCCCTCTGCCCCCCCGGTAGATACGCCTATGCGCGTAACATGTTTTTCTCGGAAGTGAGACTCGAGAATAATTTATTTTGGTTACACGCCTAGAAAAAAAGCCGAAGAACGCAGCTACCTGCTTTTTTATGTTTTTTTTTTTATTTAAACAAATTTTTCGGTTTCACGTGGCAAAACCCCAATATGATTATGAGACACCCGGTTTAGTTTTCACCACCTGGGGATCTTAACGTGCACCTACATAGAAGTAGACGAGTGTTTTTCCATTTCGTTCCCATCGAATTCCGCGACCTGGATTGAACCGGCGAGCTTCAGTTCAGGAGCGCAACGCCGTATCCACTATATAGCCACTAATTAGGCTACCGCGCTAGCTTTCTTTCGTTCTTTTTTTTTTAAGTAATGACTGGGAGAAATTTTTCCACGTACGGCTAATGGCCAAAGATTAGCATATAGAATGACTAACTAAAACTCTTCGGTGCTCGAGATCCGACCGCAATAAATGACCACGTACCAATTACTCCGCATTCCGTTACGCGAGTAAGGCGGAAATTTGGATGGAATGTTGCACTGCAGTTTAAGCCCAAACCGCATTCACGCGATTTTTGTGCGCGACGGTGACGAGCGACGGCTTCGAGCAACGAAACGGGCCGTCGCGCGAACAGATCGCTTGATCTTTTCGCTCAATCGCTCGGTTCTAGAAATCTAGAATTCGTCGCTCGTCGCCCGGAAGTGCTATGAGCGACTAGCCAATAGCGCGAAGCCGGAACTGGATCAGTCAAGTACTACCAATTGTCGCACGGAACGAGAAAAACGACTAGATTTTGATACGTGCAAGGATAATAACGTAGTGCAAGACCTTTAGAAATATTTATGCTGCTCTTTACACTAAAAACACATCAACTCAAATTAAGAAAGCAAGCGTCACGCCAGTTTTGGCGAGTATTTCCTGCCCTCATACCGGCAACACCGGGGAGACGTCGCTCGTCTCGTCGCTTACATGCGGTACGACTTGTAGGCGACCAGCGAACGCGACAGCCATCTCCATCGCGTCGCTTGTCGCTGTCGCGCGCAAGATCGCGTGAATGCGGTTTATAGTGAACTCGTCTTTTTTAATCTATAACAATGCTTCCCGTAAATCTGAGTACAAGGTGCCGGATGGGGCAGATATGATTTACTTGTTTGAAGCGGCAAGCAGGAAGGTTACACATATGTCTTCGTCTGCGTTTCGCAAGACCTACCGATGGGAAACAATATGCGCAACAATACACACGAGAGATACATGCTGCTTGAAGAACGAGAAGAATTTTTGTTCTCCAAAGGGAACCGTACAATAACATAGTAGAATGTAAGCCGACACTGCGGCCGCAATGCACGCGAAATCGCCGAGCGGCATTAAATAATAAATAAGAGAAAGAAAGGAATTTATTATTAAGGCATCAATACATGTCATATACAATTATGAATACCATTTGAGCGGTCCGAACGCAAATACCAGCACGCGAGGTAGAACCAAACCCTGCCGAGCAACATCGCCAGCAGTTTCCAACGGTGCGACCTTGATGCGGCCCAATCCACTTAAAAGTCGAGGGACCTTAATTTTTCCACGTCGGGCGCCTCACTACCATAGCCTCACTGCAAAACATGCGCCGCCTCAGCCGCTCGTCCCACTCGACCGTATTCTAGTACACTCTAGTTTCATTTCTCGCGAAGACTTCAAAGTAGACAGCCTTGCGAAGACACCATCGAAGTCAAGAGCGATGCAGGCTACTTCCCTGTCTAAACAAGTAGCGACTGAGCAGGACGCTTGGAAACTCGGCGAGAAGGTCGTCTGCGTTCACGAAAACGTAGACACGCTTTTATAAACCCTTAATGTAAGTCACATAGTGTTTTTCATTGATTCGCAGGCGAAAATACTTAAAATACAGAAATAATACGTGCTTTTCTCGTCTTTCTTTTTTGTCGCCGCGAGGTGGCGTCACGTCGCAGGAGCGTCGTCTGCCAGACGGCTCGAACCGCGTTCAATTACTTTCCAGCAGACCGATAGAGTTGACTCTTTGACGCTAAGATCTCATTTTTGATGAGATGTCTGGAATAGCAGTACGTCGTCTTTCGGCAGAGCGCAAAGCCTGGAGGAAAGATCATCCGTTTGGATTTGTTGCTCGACCATCTAAGAACGCGGACGGCACATTGAACCTGTTTGAGTGGGACTGTGCCATCCCTGGGAAACAAGGTACACCCTGGGAAGGAGGCCTGTACAAGTTACGGATGATATTCAAGGATGACTACCCCTCCACGCCACCAATCTGCAAATTTGAGCCCCCCGTGTTCCACCCCAACGTCTTTTCTTCGGGCCAAGTGTGTTTGTCTTTGTTGGACGAGGATAAGGGATGGCGAGCGGCGACCACGATGAAAGACATTTTGCTTGGGATACAGGCTTTACTCGACGAGCCGAATGTCGACGACCCGGCGCAGCTCGAGGCATCGGAGGTATACAAGCGAGATGCCCAAGAGTATAGGCGACGTGTAATTCAACAGGCGAAAAATATGCCACCGCCTGAATAGACGGCAGAGTGCTGTCGTCCCAACCCAGCATCGGTGTTCTTCTGTCATCATTTAGATCGTTTACGTTTTTTCTTTTTCTTTTGTCTTTTTTTTTTTTCTTAAGAGTTACTGCGAATAAAGCCATTTTTGCAACGAAGCTGTTAGCCTCTAGTTGGTCTGGATTTTTAGAGTGCAATTGGGAGCGCGTTCCTGCGCTGAGCGTGGGGCGCCCCTCGTAATCGAGCGAACACGCTCGTACCACTGCTCGCGCGATCGTCTTCTTCTGCAGCTGGCTAAACGTCGATCGGGGTTTCTGTACTGCTTCCACAACGGCTTATATGCGGCTATGAAATATTGCATGACGACGTTCATGCGTTAGCGTGTTACGCACGTTAAATGTTTGCGGAACGCTGTTCGATAGATTTTTGGTATAGCGTAAGACAACGACTAAGCGCAAAACTTCGCCGCGCTATCTAGGTACGAGTAGTCAAAGCAGAAAACTGCTCGTCCCTAGCCGAACTGTCAGCACACAATCGACAGAATGCGTGGCTGCTGGCGCGGCGAAGAAGCCGTGTCCGAGGTGTGTTGGTTGCTTTTTGTTGCGACGGTAGCATATTAAATTCTGATGGTCGCAGGCGGATACGTTTGGAATTGAGGTGGCTTCTCGGATTACTTTATGACGAAGCATTATATCGTGCCGATGCATTGATTGATCGTTAGTGTCGCTGAGCTACCGCACACTTCAGGAAATTCGCGGGAACGGAAATAGTTTATGAATTCAACTATTTGTACTTTGTATGTGAAAGAAAACTGAACGTCGCTGTGCACTTTAATAGAGAGTTTTAGTATTGCGGAAAATGTTTGCGTTAGCGTGTTACGCACGTTAAATGTTAATTTGCAGAACGCTGTTCGATAGATTTTTGGTATAGCGTAAGACAACCATGCGCCGCTAAGCGCAAAACTTCGCCGCGCTATCTTGCTACGAGTAGTCAAAGCAGAAAACTGAGCAGCTCGACAACCAAACTAGCCGTGTCAGATCCACGCCAAGCCTTGAAAAGAGCCTGCATGTCAAGCGCTCAGGCCGAAGGTGCCGCCGTGTTTGCAACGCTAAAATCTTAGCGTGCGTTTAGCGTCTCCACTATATTCGAAAAATAGCGGACGCACGCTACGCGCAAGACTGAAATAGCCTTCTGAGCATGCGCAGTCTGACCCCGCTGTTAATTTTTTTTTTTTTTTCTGCGTTTAGCGCGGTGCCATTTCCGCAATACTAAAACTGTCTAATAGCCGTACATCATTGTGACAGCTGTAGAGCAACACTGACAAAGCATTACGACGCGCCGATGTTTACGAAAGAGCTTCGATGGATTGAAACACATGAACGTCGTCATGCAATATTTCATAGCCGCATATAAGCCGTTGTGGAAGCAGTACAAAAACCCTGATCGACTACGTGGTACAGATTCGTAGTTATTCTGAGGCGCATACGTATTAAGGAACGCGTGCCTATAGTTCGCGTTACGATCGATCTTGTATACGGGGCGTGCTAGCTGGGCCGAACAAGCCCTCAAATCACCACAGCCACGTCTTAAATAGCTCTGAAGGCCTGCCAGCACATTTATTCGGCGTCTCTGTGTTTGTACTGCGACAGGAGACGTGACGGCGAGCGCCACAACTATCACACGTATCCCGCGATAGTGGCCCCTTTACACTTTTGGTATGCTTCACCCGCATTTATGTCCATTGTTGATCTTGTTGGCCGGGCTGCTTTTTGGCAATACCGAAGTTATGACTTCGTACTCAGCATGAATGTTTAAAACCATTGTGCAGATGTGCCACTTGCCTCTTCATGCCACTGTATATCTGACTTCTCTATTGGAAGTACACTGTTCACCCAGTACAAATTGAACTATGACAAGGACATAACACGCATACCATGCAAAGTTGAAAGGCCAGTTAAATACTTGCTCAAAAGAACTGCTTGCACCTCCAACATTTTTCCACACTTATAAGGCTGTTTAAAGACCTCACCAAATACTGTGGCTGGCACTGGCTGCTAGCATGTGCTATGGAAATTGTTCTCTCTCAGATGACAGACACTATAAGTGAAAGACAGCATACTAGCTTGAAACTGTGCTATAATGGTGTTGTCCTGAACTCTTGAGTTGCCAGGATGGCCAATTTTCCTGGAAACAATAGTAGTAGTCAGGAGAATGGCAGAGTCAGAATGGCATTTATGAAAGCTCCATTTAAATGTTGCAAGAGACTTTCCGGCATGGCAGGCCTGGCAGTGTTGGTCAATTTTTGATGCTTTGAGCTAGTTTGATGTGACCTTTTTGTTGCATTTTTATTCATTGCTGTTTCTTGATTATTTAGATAGTCGCACAGGCTTTCTTAGGATCCATTGCTTCAATAGGTGTTTCCTAGAAAGAGGTATGTTGGTTGTCTCTATGTCTGCTTTGCACTCAGAAAAATCCTTTTTTGATGTTTTGCGAGATGGCCTACATGACACGTTATTCAGGTGCTCATCATTGAAAGGCAGTGTTTTTGGTACTTGGTGCAGAAATTTCAAGGTCATTTTTTCTGTTCAAATTAGCTGAAAATCACTGCTCCTGGATTCCTGTTATTTGTGTGAACCTGAGGCATTTGACAGGTACTTCTGTTGTGTACTTATGTGTACCTGCTAGGGCATCAGACTAATTAGTTAATTTGCTTTGCACAATCCAGCCAAACATCACCTCACAAGGCTTCACTTGAGTACTTAGCTCTCCCTGTCACTGCGTAAGTGCAAAGGTGTGTACCAATTACATAGTGCTTGTTGATTGGGATGACAGTACAGTAAGAGGCATATATGCGACAAATTGAGAATACACATTGAGAATGTTAGCATTTATGATGGACACATCAACAATCTCATGCATATTATAACCTTTTTGGAGTCGGCTCTACCAGGCAGCTTGATCTTTGCATTGGTGCCATGTCTTAGGACTCTCAACACTGCCAAGTGAAAGATGTTCAGGTGCTCTGTTCTGAGGCGTGGAAGGGTATAGCTGTTGACTCATCCATTATTATAAACCAGTTATGGCTACTGGTCCCTAGCAGGACACAAGCACTGTTTTTCTCCACTTTCTGTAGCCAACACAGCTGCCATCTAATATAGTGCAATGCAGTTTGATGTGATGGAGATGCCATAGGTGAAAGTCATGCTTGCCAAAGTGGTGTCTGCATTGTGATTCTCAATAGTTTGTTGAGTGCTTGAAACCTGAATGCTTCACTGAATCTGGAGTCCTACACTACTGCATTTTTCATAACTCACTATGCAATTCCAGGATGTTAAACCTCTTAATTTAATTTTGAAATAATTCAAGCAGGCATGGGAGTGCGATGTGGCTTATTGTGTGAATGGTCACATTGACACTGGCAATCGAAAGAGGTCACGTGATTGACTATGACTGGCGACCAAGGATCGACTCATGGCGACCAAGTGCAACCTGTCCGTAACCGGACCAAAATATCACGATTCATGCCATTCACGTCTGCTCGCATATCAGTTAGGTATTTACATGAAAAATTGTGTTTGCATTTATCCCTTTATGGTCCATGATCTGTGATGGTTATGTCACTAGCTGTAACTTTATTACCTGTGGACATGGCAATGTTTACAATGGTTACCCTCAAGTCCTCCCTGTGAGTCAGTGGAAGGTTTGCAAACCAGTGTTACAATGGTTCTGCTGTATTGCTTTAGCTACATAACCTGCTTCCTAGCTTCTCTTTGAAATCTTTCTGCAATTCCTCATTCTCTATATGTTACTATGCACTTTTAACTTTGCAGCAGCTATTACCTAAAAAAAGCTTCAACATCTGCCTTGAAAAATGCAAAATGCTCATTCATGAAGTTGATAGCTTCCCAAATGCTACCGAGTTTATCATGTATATTTTGTACAATACTGAAAGCAAGCTAATGGGTCTATAATTCTTCCAATTCTTTAACGTCTCCCTTCTTATGGATTAGTATAATGTTGGCGTTCTTCAAGCTCTCTGGTAGACTTGAAGTCATGAGTCATTGCGTATAAAGGGCCGCAAGCTTTTCAAGCATGATATCTCCTTCATCTTTATATAAATCGACTGTTATTCCATCTTCTCCAGCAGCTTTTCCCTGGTCATGTCTTGCGACGCCCTTGTAACTTCATCACTAGTTATAGAAGGAGCCTCTGTATCCTGTTCATCACTACTTCGAATGAAAGTAGCTTGGCTGCTCTGGATACTGTACAGGTCAATATAGAATTCTTCCGCTGCTTTTACTATGTCATCGAAATTGCTAATGATATTACCCTGCTTATCTTTCAGTGCATACATCTTTGCCTTGTCCTATGCCAAGTTTTCTTTTCACTGATTTAATGCTGCTTTCATATTTTGCTGCTTCCTTAATCTTTTCCACATTATAATTTCGAATATCCCTTACTTTCTTCTTTTTGATCAGTCTCAACAGTTCAGCGAATTCTCTCTGATCTCTTGAGTTGGAGACTTTCATGCTTTGTCATTTCTTTATTAGGTCCTTTGTTACTTGGGAGAGCTTACCTACTGGTTGCCTTGGTGCCTTACCTCCCACTTCAATTGGTGCTTCTGCAGTGACTCCACTCCTGCGCCAACTGCGCCAAAGTGTGCCAAATGGGATTTACTGCGCCATCCTGATACAATCGACGAAAATTGCGCCTAACTGCGCCAAACAGTCTTGGGTTTGACGGCGTCTATCGCCAACAAATGCACCACCGGGGAATTAAAACATGCAACGTGATGATAGGGCGAGCCTTAGTTGCAACCTTAGTTACAAACAGGAGATGAAACAGCACTGGTGTGTTGGTCCCAATTACGCCACAACACCACGCACGGCGCCGACACGGCATCTGCCTTGCAAGGCGGCTCGACGGCAAAGTGTGGTTTCTGCTGAGGCTCGTGGCTTCAAGGTCAATTGGCGATTCATCGACGGACGTTATCTACTCTGGAAACGCAGCTAGTACTAGCTTGTTTTAAGCGCAGCATGACATGTCATTATAATAACTGCATGCCGCCAATGTGTCCATCATTTCTGTTTCTGGATACACCGAATGACATCTGGGAAAACTAGCAATATATGAAACGATATCAATTTGTGTGTGTGTGTCTCGCCATGCACAGAAAAGCATTTTTTTCTCCATGAGATCTGCAACGGATGGAAATGTTTACCAAGCTTCTCATAAGAGCGTACAAATTATTCAGGACTTTGAATGTAAACTGCAACTCGCTTTTTCCAAATACTTCAGGATGTGAAAAATTAGCTGCTGCCAAATGCCAAATTGCCTGCTCCAAAGTGCTCCAAAATGAAATTTCTGATGCTCCAAAAATTGCTCCAAATCAGAAGTCTGCAGTAGCATCACTGTGCTTCTGAGATCACCCTAGTTACAGTTTCATTCATTACCTCTATGTTATCTTAATCTTTCTGTTCTAAAGCTGCATACTTGTTTGCGAGCACCAGCCTGAATTGGCCTACTTATACCCTCACTACGTCTAGGTTGCCCTGTTTCGTCTCGCCTAATTTTACTTTTTCTGTCTTCAAATTGCGAGAAATCCTAGACCTCACTAACCTATGGTCACTGCACTTTACCATACCTAACACTTACACAACCTGCACTACGCTGCGATCGGCAGAGAATATGAAATCTATTTCATTCCTTGTTTCTCCATTAGGGCTTTTCCAGATCCACTTCCTGTTGCTGCACTTTCTGAAGAAGGTATTCATTATTCGGAGCCTATTTTTTTCCGATAAATTCTACCAACATCTCTAATGTTCCTAGAATCGATGCCATAGTTGCCAATTGCTCACTCACCAGCCTGCTTTTCCCCCACTTTTGCATTGAAGTCACCCACGACTACAGTATACCGAGTTTGAACATTTCTCATCGCTAATTCATCATCTTCATAGAACTGTTCTATTTCTTCATCATCGTGACTGGAGGTTGGGGCGTAGGCTTGTACTACCTTCATTCTATACCTCCTATTCAGATTATGACGACTGCTACCCTCTCATTAATGCTGTAGAATTCATCAGTGTTGCCCGCTATGCCCTTATGGACTAGAAATCCTGCCCCGAATTCTCTTATCTGGAAGACTTCTGTAGCAGTGTGCTGGCCGTTAGTGCACCATACCCAGCAAACCACAAATATCCATTGGACATACCACAAAAGACCAAATATCCAAGACATTTAACGACCTCTGGTTTACATCTATAGTATGTTCGACTAGTACGTGGCAGTCAAGGGTCATCCAAAAGACATCGAATGTCTTTGTGATTTGGACATCTTTTGCACATTCAAAGGTTTCGCACATTGATCGTACATAATGAGTTGTGAGTAGATGCAAACACTGTGCCGCAGAAATACAAGTAAATTGTCTCTAATACGTAACAATGGGAAGCTAGGAGAGCCAAACGTCGCGCTGTTGCCTGTTACAGCCCTGCAGCGTGTGCATTTACTTTGTTTTTCGACATTATCATCAAAGTGCATGTTCGAGATCCTACGAGAGGGAAAATGTGTACCTGAATTGTGAAATATCCATCCGTTCATACTGAAAAGATCCAACTGTAATAATAAAGCCCAGAATTTCAGTTATGACAGCATTTATTTCTGTATGCTTTCGGTCTCAGTTACGTAATTTTTTTTCTCATACAAAAATGCTTTATTTTTCAGTTATATCTATTAGTACACTGTTGAAAATACGTAACCTTTAACTTTAGGATATATTATGACAGTTCATAAAGAAAAAATAAGCTTGAACTCGCAATAGCTTTGGCTTCGCATCGCCACTGATATCAATTCAGCAACACGCGCCTCAACGCAAGTACGTATATATTAGGCACAACTGTACAGTTGTGTACTGAAATTTAAAGCTGTGCTTCTGACTGCTATTTGTGGTACGTTTCTTCGCCTTGCGGAGCGCTTATAGAAATGTTCTGAGGGCCACGTTTTGATCGTTCATTTTCACACGTTTGTATCGCTTGGTTTCTGGCGCTCCTCTTCAAGTGTCAGGGATGTTTCTCATTTGCAATGCCTATCTCTAAGTCTCTGGCAGCATTATGTTATTGGCACTTTCGTGGTGTGAGAAGCTGGCTGAGCAAGTTGCCTATCAGGATGAACATTCCATCTCAGGATTCTGCTTGCGTGGAATTTCTTTTACCATATATTTTTAAATATAGCTAGGAAGTACTGGCTTTTCCTTGAATCCGGTGGCCCCAGAAGCAGGTGCTGGCAAGCAGGCCATGCACTTTTGGTCATTAATTAGTATGTGACATTACCTCCTATTAATCAGTTTTATTATTTTTAAGTATAATTATGGCACTGTGCCTACTAGTCATTCTCTGAGTGTTAACCCCCTTTTCTCGTTACTTTTGTTTTAGTGAAGTTTAATTTTCAAGAATGTCTTTTTTTTAGATCCACGTTTAACCTATTTGTATACAGCTAGAACTTGTAATGAATATTTTCATACATGTGCCTGGCGGGGGGCTGATCATTTTTGTAATAAAGCTTTATGAGTTGTATAAATAAAAAGTAACATTGGTATGACATTGTGAGTTTCACTGGTGTGCTTACTGAACTCACTATTTTTCATTTAGCCATTGCACGATTTCTAATGATCAAAATGCAGATTTACGATTTTGTTAGCACAGTTTTTGCATTCTGATGAGCGCTAGAACTTGCCTTAAGTAACTTCGCCCTAATTAACACTGAAGGTAGTGGGTTCAACTCTCTACCTTCACCATGTCAATTGGAATCCGACTTGGAGATAACTTGGGGATATGGCCGGTTTGCCCATATCTATCTCCAAGTGGTTTTGACTCCCAATAAAGGTCGTGGGTTGGAGTGCTTCAGTTGTCTCTATATTAATGAACTGTGCCTTAATTCGCTTCGACCTAATTAACACCAAAGGTCGTGGGTCCGACTCCCACCAAATGTCGAGGGTTCAATCCCCAATTTCGGTGCCATTGAATTTTCGTGCTGTAACGCCGGACATAAGATTTTTCGACCCATGAGTCATCTAAGGATTTCAGCTTAATAAGTGTTGCAATTTATATTTTCACATTCACACGTTTACACGTTAACAAAACATTTCAAATGAGGTCACCAGCTACATGCCGACAATGGTGGTAACTGTGCCATTAGTGTGCCTCAACAGATGCACCATCGAGGACAAATTAAATGCAAACAGCGGAGTGTGTGGCCGGAGCATAAACTAAAGGTATACGGTGCATGTTGTCGGCCAGTCATTGTGCACGTGCGTGGGGATGTAGTTCTCGAGGGAGAGTGCAGCACTGCTTGCCTTATTGCGATAAACTTCACCCGTATTTTGTCCGAAAGTTGTTTTCTCATCTCTCCGCGGCAGTGCCATACCCACCTGGCAGTACACTGCTATGTTGGCTAGCACCATCGCTACATCTGTAGCATGATATAGCTGGCACGCACCCAGCTTGCTAACGTGCGCTTGCTTTGCTTTTGTTAACACCATCAAAGCTGCCAGTGTCTAATCCTAATTTGAATAGCACGAAAAATGTATTGCATTGAATGCGCATCAACAGTGCTAGCCACCTTAAAGGTAATCACAGATAGGAATGGCACTGCAATGGCGAGGCAAGAATACAAGCTTCAAACAAAATACAGGTAACGTAATTGCAAATAATAGACCAAGCAGCCCCGCACTCCTCGTTGAAACAACATGCTTGTGCATGTGTACAATGATGGCTAGTCGACGCCGCACACTGTGCTTTCTGTTATGCTTCGGCCACACGCCCTGCTGTTGCATTTCATTTGTCCTCGATGGTACATCTCATTAGCACTACCAGGTATGCAGCTCATTATAGCGTCAACAGGAAAGATCCACTAGATGTTCTATGGACCTCCTGCATCCCCAAAAAGAATGTCTATTAGAGGTTACTTATGTCCAGCTGCGAGATCCTTACAACGTTACAGCAACGTGATCTGGATGGGACTTAGATTATCCATGGTACGTATTTGTAATGTTTTTTGGAGAAATATAGATATCTATAGGATGTGTGCAATGTCTCAAACATGATGTTCTATGGACATCTATGGTACATTAATGGTTCACTGGGTATAAGCCTCGCCAGTACTTCTAACCTCACTAAGGCCAATAATATCCCAGGCAATGCCTGATAATTCCTCAAATAGCCCTGCTAAGCTAGCCTCACCCGAAAGGGTGCATGTGTTGAACGATGCCAGGTTCAGTTTCCAGTGGCAGCCTGTCTAGAACCCAGAGATTCTCGGCACCCTCTGCCGCGTTGCAAGTCTGACCGTCACCTTCGTCAAGTGCTCCGCAGCCACTGGGGACTGAAGGCCGTGGGCTAATTGCAGGAGTCGTGAGGGAGGTAGTGGCCGAATACTGCACCACTGAGGCCAGTTCCTGTTCTGGTGAGGGAGTGACTGTTGAAGCTTCGTGGGCCTTCCTAATTTAGTTTCACCTGGACTAGTATAGCCCTACTAGCTCTTGGCAATTTTTTTTTTGTTAGGCGCCACTCTATGCCTTAAAATGTAGTAGACTGGAGGAGGATTCGAAGTTACGACCTTGAGATACGACCTTCCTCAATATATGCACTATTTATTAGGGACTTCAAACATGCATACCATCTATCGGCCTGAAGAGCACAAGCCACTACCTAGTAATTCTATAGCTGACACTCAGATTCAAGGCTGAAGTGCAAGGCACTCTAAAGAATAAAAAAAATTTATCCCGCTCATGACGTCCTAACTTTTCCTCTCTGTGAACAAGATAACAGTAGTGATTCAACATCAATAAAATAGAAAGGTATGGAGAACGACGGAGAAAGGGGCCCTGTGATGTTCCATCTGACGCATACAGAAAATAACACCTAACATATAATAAAAAGATGAAAGAGCTGAAGTGTCCCAAAGACAGAAATTCTTGACTCAGAAAACTGCAATAGTATCGCAGGTATAAAAGCCAAATTGCTAGTGCAAACAAGATATCCTGTCGTGCTCCATGAATATACATTTTTTTTTTCTTGGCAGAACTGTGGAAAAACTTCATCCAAAAATATGTTTGTCGTATACAATATTCATTACACGCATATATGTTTATTACATGCTGTTGGCCAGAAACATTTCAGATTTACTTTTTCATATTTTAAAATTTATTATATCCATTATTATTATTAGGAGTAGTAGTTTAAAGGTTAAAACAAGGAATGTGAGTTTATTTTGCCTCAGGATCAGTAAATTTCACTGACATCAACTTGTACTCCAAACAGCAGCTACAAGTTAGGAACCAGGCCGACTGTGTCCATTTCTTAATCATACTTTGGCACAGGCACGGTGCAATGTAACATAAGAAATATCAAGTACGGGGTTGAACTAAACTAACAATCACACAGTTTCAAGCCGAGCATTATAACTACTACTTTGCAGCCACTTTGTGAAAGCGAATGCGGAATATTTGCATCATTAAATCATCTTTGTACATTAATGTCAGAAAAAATTATCTTGTGAAATTCATATTGCATATCAAAGTATAGGTGTGGAATATGATGAGGAGTCCTGCTCAGCTGCAGCAAAGTATTGCTTGAAATATTACTTGGACAGTGAAGCACAAGACAACACATTTGGCACCACAACACATGCTCAGCTATTAAGTACACTGAGTTCCAACACCCCGGCAGTGCACATGCACACATCTCACTCTGACTGGACAATGTGGCCGGCAATTCCTGTTCCCAGTAACCGAGTTATAGGAATAAATATGTCGCTGGAGTCCGTTTCTTTTCTCACCAGATGTTAAAACTTTCAGCACCTAATTTAGGATATCTTTACAGCTACTGCCTTGAAAGTCTGCTTTGAAGCAATTACTGATTATTTGCCCCCATATGCAATTTTTTTAAAATTTACTCTATTAACTACATCACGAGTATGAGGCACTGGCAATGAAAGAAAGACACTTCTTTCTGCAACTACTACGTCGTGCAAGCAATGTGTCAGTCAGTGCGAACCAGAATTCCCGCAAGATGACTCTACCCCTTAAATGTGCTTCCCTTTTTGGCGGCATGCGATTGAATCGTGCAGCGTCATCTTACAAACACTCAATTAGTCGCCACACGACTTCATTACTGCAAGCATTCTCAAACGAGCTGAAGCGGTTGCAATAATGCAAACTATCAGAGGTAAAAATGAGACTGGTTAGAGTGAGTGCAGTGAGTTATGGGCACTGTACGCTCCACATGAACTGTGGGAGAGCTGCAGCCATGTATTTCAGTACTTGAACCAACCTTTGCCTTTGCATTCCAGTTCATGAACCACTGGGCGATTGTATCCCCAGGAAGGCACAAGCATCAATCGGCAAGTTACATGTTGTCCTGCTCAAAACCTGAGGCTCCTGCAACAGCTGATAGGCTACAAAGTGTAGAATTGGTTAGCCTACATGAGCTTGTGGTTGGGCACTTCAAGGTGCTTATATTTGTGTTGGTTTTAGCACTGACTAACCAAACCATGCATATTGCACAGTGCTTGAATATTTTTGTGAGCATTATCCATATGCTGTGATGACTTTTTAAATGTTTTTTCATGCCATACCCTGGAATTGCATGCCACAAATATGAGGCTCTGTGCATTAGCTGTTTCCAGTCTGATTTTTTTTTAATGAAATGAAAACTATATTGTGCGCATCTGAACAAGAGTCAAGGAAAAATTAGAATTCCCACTGTATAGTCTTTGCAATGAATCAAATGGTTTTTTCATAAACTGGCAAAACCTCATATGTGTTGTAACATGTGGTTCTGTGAAATGTGAAATATGGCCACAGATTATACAAAGACCTTTTTGTGCTACCCAAGGCACGTTATATGCATCAGCTGCAGGCTCCAAAATTAGAGCGCAGGGGCCTAACCTCAGTGTGATGTGTCCCATGGACATTTGTGGAATTTTAACAGCCATATTTATCTGCATGACAAAGTCAACAAATTATGTAATAAGCATTGCCGACATGCACATTCCTCAAAGTAATTTTGTTGTTTATTTTTCTCAGTGTTGGATACTTCTTGCAAAACATTACAATTCCTCCCTGAATCATTGAATTAGGATAGGTTAATGCACTTAATCTCTTACACAAGCACATATGTATAAAAGGTTGCAGTCGTGCCTTACATGCATGGGCTCACTCACAATTTTAACGAGGGTTGGTGTCAGGGTTGTGGCTTCAGCTCTAATCAAGGCCTTGTCTATGTGCTTTCTGGTGAATGCCGCTCTTGAGCAAAAAGACTTGCAAAAAAGCACATAGAACAATGTTAACATTCTACCTTTAGGTGTCGTTTACCAGATACCTTTGTCTTGTGGTAAAGTATATATTGTACAAACTGAAAGTTGCTATAATGAATTGACAAGAGAGCAAGAAGGTTCACTTAAATTGCTTTCAGCAACTGATTTGTCTCAACACATACGACAGGACAAATCCGAAAATAAATTTCATAGCACCAATTTCAGCACTCATAACTGCTAGCACTAGCTGTCAAGAGAGTTAATGGTAGTCATGATCATTGAAAACCACCATGACACTTACGTTGGCACTTCAATTAAATACATTTCGAGGTCTTACGTGCCATATCTATGGGCTGGTTTTGAGGCATTTTGGTGGAGGACTGTGGATTACTTTTGACCAATTGGGGTTCTTTAACGTGCACACCAATATCACACAATATCATCAGCAATTTCGATGACATAGTAAAAGCAGCGGAAGAATTCTATACCAAGAGCAGCCAAGCTACTTTCATTCAAAGTAGTGATGAACAGGATACAGAGGCTCCTTCTATAACTAGCGATGAAGTTATAAGGGCCTTGAAAGACATGATGAAGGGAAAAGCTGCTGGAACAGTGGATTTAATCAAAGATGGAGGAGATATCATGCTTGAAAATCTTGCGGCCCTTTATACGCAATGCCTCACGACTTCGAGTGTACGAAAAAGCTTGGAAGAATGCCAACATTATACACATCCATAAGAAGGGACACGTTAAAGAATTGAAGAAATATGGACCCACTAGCTTGCTTTCAGTATTGCATAAAATATTCACCAAGATAATTTCCAATAGAATCAGGGCAACACATGACTTCAGCCAACCAAGAGAACAGGTTGGCTTCAGGAAAGGATATTCTACGACGAATCATATCCATGTCATCAATCAGGGACAGGAAGAGAGTGGTGTGGATCAGAAAACAAACGGGGATATCCGATATTCTAGTTGACATTAAGCAGAAAAAATGGAGCTGGGCAGGCCATGTAATGCGTAGGATGGATAACCGGCGGACCATTAGAGTTACAGAATGGATACCAAGAGAAGGGAAGTGCAGTCGAGGATGGCAGAAAACTAGGTGGGGTGATGATGTTAGGAAATTTGCAGGCGTAAGTTGGAATCAGCTGGCACAAGACAGGGGTAATTTGAGATCACAGGGAGAGGCCTTCGTCCTGCAGTAGACATAAATATAGGCTGATGATGAACGTGCACACTCCTTACTTCACTCACAGAAAAGAAGAAGCAATACTTTTGATAAGTACTATGTCACTGTTGATCAAGACATAGTGAGCTGCACTATCAGACTGACAAGCATCCCTGTGTAGGTTATGGTTATGACCGCACCTTGAATTTCTCTTTTTTTTTATCCTTTGCGATTTTATGCACAACTTTTTTTGAGTCTAGTTATCAATTTATGTCCTTTTACCGATGTTGCTGCATTCCTTTCTTGTCTATTTTTTTATTATTATTATTATTATTAATGGGGGGGGGGGGTGCTTGTCTGCACCCTTGCATACTGTGAGGCCGTAAGCAAGCAATTGCTTCTTATGTTGGCAGTTAGATTTACATAAGAATCTTTGTGTGTGCCATTCCTATCTATTTCCTGGTGCTATAGTCAGTCTAGTTGCCTTATTTCTGTTTGTAAAATTAGGCTGTACATTAGTTATCATGAAGCACCTCGCTTGCTTCATGATAATAATTTGTGTTTAATTGAATAAGGGCAAGTAACAAATGCTGTATTGCTGCGAAACATTAGTGAAAACAAAGTAGAGGTATGCGGAATATGTTCTTCAGCAAAGTAGTAGTTGTATACATGTGCATGGACTTGGTAGCGTCAATATACTTTCTTCTAGTATAA
Organism: Dermacentor silvarum; assembly: GCF_013339745.2. Classification (NCBI taxonomy): domain Eukaryota; kingdom Metazoa; phylum Arthropoda; class Arachnida; order Ixodida; family Ixodidae; genus Dermacentor; species Dermacentor silvarum. Next base: position 252,192,489 of record NC_051154.1, read on the forward strand.
AATTGATACCACTATTTGCTGGACAGTACAAGCTTGATGCTGAAGCACACAGTAAGATGCCCAATCATTCTACGGCACACTCACGCAGCAGGTATGGTTGGGTTGTCGGTTGGATTTGGCAAAAGAGCCTGGTTCTCAGACTGAAATAGTATTAGCGGATACTCACCTCTTCAAAAATTAGTGGTATCGCAGCTAAGGAAAGCTGGTGCTTACAGATTAGATGACAGCAGGTTGGTGTAAGGTACACAATGTCTGAAGTGCCTAAAGTTGGTGCTAGTGGTTGTCTCTTTGTTGGTGCGCTAGTGGCTACAGCAGCCTATGTGGCACACATGTGTGAGCACAATTCATGGTTATAAACGATCACTCAATGGCTAGTGTCTACGGGCTTTCATGTCTGCTGTACTATTATTGGTGACGTCGCATAAGATGGAAAAAAACCCTCAGGCAAGACCGCAATCAATCATGTGAGAGCCTTTTTTCTTCTCAGACAGCACATTTTTCTTCACATTTGCCTGCAGCATGAGCTGCGATGAATGTGAATTTTTTTATTTTTCATATTCCGTAAATGACAAGGTGCGACAAATAATTGTGTATTTTACTAGGCTTGCTCAAAATTGTAGGTGGGTGTACCAGCAGGTATGCAAAATCACAAAAAAGAGCAGTTCCCAAGTGTGTAATTACTTACAAAGAGGTGAATGTGTTAAGCACTCTGCTAAATGTAATTTCCTTCAAACTTTGCAAAATACAATAATAAAAAAGCCTGCACAATTTGTTTTCACATGCAACTTTTATGGTGGAGGAGCCATAAGTCATGAATCCAATGTTAAATCAATGGAACTATACATTGTGCCTACATAGTAGCTCTGGATTGCCTTGCACATCCTTCGCTGGCTGAATAAAACTAGTGAGGGTACATGGCAGCTTATGGTGCAGCACTGCTCGGGACAGCTGAATGCTCCACTGAGCGCAAGTTTCTTGCTTCACAGATCGTAAGTACAGTATAGTTCCTTTATATCAGCGGCTAGTGTATAAGGCAGTGGGGCGTGCAGCTGAACAGTGATCCCTTGTTTTGGACATTTTAACAGCAAAGCCTAAATTTCATGGCCAAGCTCAAAATTGAAGGGTATGTCAATCGATATCCGTAGTTCTCCCATACACCTGTACTGTGAATCGCAAGAAATGAGTAGGGGGCCCAGCGGCAGAAGGTATAAGGCATCTTTCCTAGCCCAACAGAATTATTATAATTTGGATTCTAATTTCGTTATTCCCGTATAAGCAGACTTGTACGAAACAAATTACATGTAATTCTTGAGAAGAAAGGGAACCGAGGGGCCCAATTATTATCAATCATATCATAAGAAGGCAACAAACAATGACACCAAATACAACATAGGGGAAATTACTTGTACTTACTAATTGAATTAAAGAAATGATAAATTAATGAGAATGGATGGAAAAACAACTGTCCGCAGGTGGGGAACGATCCCACATCTCTACATTATGCATTCAGAGCATCGCACGCGTAATGCGAATATGTGGGATCGTTCCCCACCTGCGGACAGTTCTTTTTCCATCAGTTTCATTATTTATTATTTATTTAATTCAATTAGTAAGTACAAGTAATTTCCCCTATGTTGTCCTTGGTGCCACTGTTTGTTGGCTTCTTATGATATGTAATTAATTCTTGTAATCTATGACCTTTTTGGTAATTGTATAATTTAACAATAACATTTCATACTCTATAACACTCCACTAATTCAATTAGTTTCTTCAGTAACCTTCTACATGTAATTTGTCACTTTATTGATGAGACAAGCTATAGCATTTGACGCAGTGTTGGGGACCTGAGTTCGGTAATGCAGGGAAGGGTATTTTGTGGCGATGCCTTTCCGATGCTAATGCCTTTTCGCGCTTGGTCAGTGGTCAGAGCGACGGTCCGCTCACATTATCAATGGGATCAGCCGGCCGTGAGCGGTAGATGATAAGACTAGTATAGAATAAAGCATAACGCATCGCTACAAAATACCGGCCCAGTAGAACATCCGAGATCGTGCCACGCAGAAGCCAGTTCAGACAGGCAAACCCTCGAGCGCAGTATTTGTTTTTTCATGTTAACGCTGCACCAGGTTCTGTGCGCACACTCAATGGATTTCATTTCGATGCCCAACATTTCAGAAAGTATTTCCCTGGACACTAGCTGTGCTAGCGCTTCTGGTTTCTGTTCGGTTTATTCGAAACCATAAATAATGTAAAGGCGTTAATTATTAGGCACCAGCCTTTTGGACCAACCGTTAGTTCAAGGCCCGAGATCTCAGCACGAGCGGCGTTTCTCGAGGAGAGCGCAGGAGGGATCGACCCACTAGAAAGGGCTGGAGAGAATGACCCACTATGGCGTTCGTATCCTTCGCTACAATCACCCCCGGGAGCGAAAAGGGAGCCGTCGGGCGACCTAACAGCTGGTCACTATGAGTGGGGCATAGTAGGTCTTGAGGCGCTCGACGTTGACAATGTCGCATCCACGACGGCGCATGTCCGTGGAAGGTTCAACTGGTTCGATCACGTAGTTGACGGGAGATGCGCGTTCGACAATACGGTAGGGGCCTTCATACTTGGGCACTAGTTTGGATGAGAGACCAGGTGTAGCGGAAGGAACCGAGAGCCACACAAGTGCGCCAGGAAGGAAGGTGGGTGCAGAAGTGGTGTCACCGCGTGTGCTCTTCTGGCGCTCTTGGTCACTGGATGTAAAGACCCGTGCGAGATCGCGGCACTCTTCGGCATGTCTTGCCGTGTGAGAAATGGGTGCACATTCGGATGCATCCGGCCGGTACGGTAGAATTGTGTCGATGGTGTGCGATGGGTGCTGACCGTACAGTAGGAAAAAAGGTGAAAAGCCAGTGGTGCTCTGAGTAGCGGTGTTATAGGCGTAAGTGACGAAGGGCAGAATGGCGTCCTAATTAGTATGGTCGGAGGCGACGTACATAGCAAGCATGTCCCCGAGGGTACGGTTGAAGCGTTCGGTAAGGCCATTGGTTTGGGGGTGGTACGCCGCAGCTGTGCGATGAACAACGTGGCACTCCTTGAGAATGGCTTCCAACGACTTCGGACAGGAAGACACGTCCGTGATCACTAAGCAGTTCCTGGGGTGGCCCATGTCGCAGGATGAATCGTCGAAGCAAGAAGGAGGCAACATCACGCGCTGTAGCTGCCGGTAGGGCAGCAGTTTCGGCGTATCGCGTCAGGTGGTCGACTGCCACAATGGCCCAGCGATTTCCAGCCGACGTCAGTGGAAGGGGCCCATACAAATCGATGCCGACGTGTCCAAACGGCTGGGTAGGGCAAGGTAAAGGTTGCAGACCGGCCGGCGAGAGGCGGGGCGAAGATTTCCGGCGCTGGCAATCGGGACAAGAGCGAACGAACTTGAGAACGTAGCTGTACATCCTGCGCCAGTAATACCGCTGTTGAAGACGCTGATAAGTCTTGAAAACGCCGCATTGCGCACACTGTGGATCAGCGTGGAAAGCTGCGCATACTTCGGAACGCAGACTGCGGGGTACCACTAACAACCACATGGCGTCCGTCGGGGTTATAATTGCGTCGGTGAAGCAGGTTGTCACGAATGGCAAAGTGGCGTGCGAGTGCTTGGTTGGGCCGACGAACCAGAAAGCAAGTCTAGAAGAGAGGCAATCCGATGGTCCTTGCGCTGCTCAGAAGCGATGGTGTTAAGGTCGAGCGAAGAAACAATAATCTCGGATAGGGAAGAGCAGGTATTGTCAGGCAACGGAGAGCGTGAGATGGCGTCGGCGTCAGAATGCTGGCGTCTGGTGCGGTACAGCACGCGGATATCGTAGTCCTGCAAGCGAAGTGCTCATCGAGCAAGACGGCCAGAAGGGTCCTTCAAGGACGACAGCCAACATAGTGCATGGTGGTCCGTGACGACGTCAAATGGACGGCCATATAAATAAGGGCGGAACTTAGTCAGAGCCCAGATGATGGCTAAGCATTCTTTTTCTGTCACACTGTAATTTGTGTCAGCTTTCGTAAGCGTGCGACTTGCATAGGCGACGACATATTCAGGAAACCCTTGTTTGTGTTGGGCAAGAACAGCGCCGAGGCCAACCCCGCTGGCATCTGTATGCTGGCATCAGTACGAGCTGTCAGATCGTAGTGGCGCAAAATTGGCGGGGAAGTAAGCAGATGACGCAGCTTTGTGAAGGCCTCGTCGCACTGGGACGACCACGAAGTAAGGGGCCCGTTGCGTGCAAGCAGTTTCGTCAGGGGTGAGATGATGGCGGCGAAATTGCGAATAAAGCGTCTGAAGTAAGAAGGCATGGTTGAGCGAAGGGTACGGGATCGAAGCTCCAGGATTCACGCTGAAGGCAGAAGCACTCTCCATCACTTGTAAAGGCGTTTATTAGGCACCAGCCTTTTGGACCGACCGTTAGTACAAGGCCCGAGATCTCAGCACGAGCGGCGTTTCTCGAGGAGAGCGCAGGAGGGATCGACCCACTAGAAAGGGCTGGAGAGCATGACCCACTATGGCGTTCGTATCCTTCGCTACAATAACTATATTGCTTCGGCGGCTTGTATTTTCAAGGTCATCAATTTTGCTGCGCATCTCTGTGAAATTCTTTGGCCTGGAGGAAACAGTTGCTTCGCATTTTTTCAACATTTTTTTGGCATTTCTTCAATGACGTAAGCGTAGATTCTTTCTGCAAAAGCTTTAGCTACACATCTTGAAGACCAATTTCAAGAACTGAATGCGATGTCTTAATTTCGTTGACGGCCATTAATATCTGATCTATTTTATCAGCACCTGGATTTTTTGACATCGCTACTCAGCTGCAGTAACAAGAAGATTACACGAATAGACTGTCAGTAGCAAGACAATATGCACTGGGGGCTTGTCAGCACAACTAGACCAACATGATTAGTTCTAGTACATTTAACAAAGGACCATTCGTCACCAACCTTTAGAAGAAAGAGCACGTAGTTTATCATTGTGCTTCGAACGGTGCTGCCAAGTACTTCTCTGCTTCAACTTATTCTCTTCATTGGCCCATTCAGCTGCCCTGTGCGTAGATGTTTACCTTTGCTATGATCCCATATAGAGTCACTGGAAAAATTGTCTCTAATCCCATAGCCACAAGGAATACAAAGGCTCGAGTGGCGACCGCAACACAGCCGCCGCTCAGTGGGCTGCATCTAGGGCAGTCCCCCCACTCCCCCCTTAGTGATGCCACTGTGCGCACCATATCCTACTGCGACACTTTTTAAGTAGTATGAAAATTTGTGCACACACGAAACAAATACCAGCATTTTGTTATTATGCTCTTTCGATCTTTGGGTTCTTGACTACATCTTCTAACCAATTTGATGAATTTTTGGCATGGCCCCAAGATATTTAACAAATCAGGGTAGCCTGCACTCTGACTCTGGAGACCTTCCCTTGATATATGTGTATATGCTTTCTGGAGCACAAAATGCAGTGTGGTGTAAACAGTACCAGTTTTTACACTCTTGGAATGGCCAGAAAAAAAATTTAGAAGTGCTTTCACAGAGTGGGGCTTGTGTTACTAGCACGCAAGTTTATCCTGCAGACTGGTGGTCCTATGCCATTAAGCTTCCTTTTAGTATATGCATACATAGTAATTTCTGTACCTGTAAACATAGACAGACAAATTCAAGACGTAGATGTTTCTTGAATCCAGTGGTAGACTTTTGCCCAAGATTGCAGATCGTCTGCTACAGTTGCTATATGTCCATGTACAGTAAAAGCTCGATGATACGAATCTCACGGGGTCACGGAAAATATTCGTATTAACCGAAATTCGTATCATCGAAACACAATTAACACTACTGTCGAATCTCGATAATTCGAACTCGAAGGGGCCCGAAAATTTGTTCGAATTAAAAGGACGTATTTTTGAAGTATTCGTGCACCATAGCACGATGCACGAACGGTGCGAGTCGTGAAATATCTCGGCGCGCAAGTGCATAGCAAGCGCGGGCCACGAAACTGCCCACGCCGGCTAAAGGTCGCTTCCCGATAACGACAGAAAACGAAGCTTCAGGGAGCGAGCGGGCGGCGCCGGCACACGGGTGCGCGCGGTGACCGTCGAAGGTGAGGGAGGAGGGCGGCAGGGAAGCGGATTTGGCCGCGTCAACTCCGCCGCTTCGGTGGCTCCCCTCGCCCTCCCTCTCAACTCCCTCGTAGCTCTCTCACCTTCGACTCCATGCGCACATCTCCGTGCGCGCCCGCCGCCGTGCTGGCGCCAGCTTATTTTAGCCGCCCCCTGAAATTTCGTTTTCTGCCGTTATCGGGAAGCGAGCGTTTGCGGGCGTGGCAGTTTCGTTGGCCCGACTGTGCCTCCGCCGCTGCTTCCCTCTGCGCTGCTGCCGCAGCGTGCAAGGTCAACATGTGACTAGAAAATAGAGGAGAAGGGTTCACTGCCATTTTATCCGCGTGGCTGAGACGTCGGCAATAGTGTGTGCTAGAATACGGTTGTCTAGAACACTCTAGTCGGCACGTACACGCTTTCACGCTTGTTCCGGCGCGATGCAGAAACGGCGACCTTGTAATTTGAGAGAGAAGGAAATTTCCGCGGCGGGTACTTTTTTTTTTAACACGAAAGTGTTTTATGCCGGGGTCCACCAAGACTTCACTGACGTATTTCCGTCACGGAAATACGTCAGCTTACAATGTACACGAACATAATACAAAGAAAGAAACCAGAAGAAAAAGTTCCACAAACATGCAAAATTTGGAAATCGAACCCACGACCTCTCGGTCCGCGACGATAGATCGCCGAGCGTTTAACCCATTGCGCCACAAACGCATTTGCAGAGAGCTACACAGACGCGCCTTATATATCTAACACTCCTCCGTGTACCCGCGCTCTTGCTCGGGGCGGTGCCGCCGCCTACGAGCAGAAAAGAGAAGTACTGCATTATGACACTAACGCGCACCGACAGTGAACGCTTCGGTGGTCTCAGCACTACGACGCCTCGATGCCAGCATTCGAAGGGACGCTGGCATCAAGAAGCACTACCAACGCCACCTAGGTGGCGTTCACCGTACTCAGCACAGCGGAGCGTGGCCTCCGCAATTAGCTCTGAAAATGTTTCTGAAGTTGATCGCGGAGGCTGCAATTACGACGCGCTGTACGCGCTGATTTGACTCGGTGACGATTCAGTTACGTGCTTTGTCTTGCGCGTTGTATTAGTGTGTCAGTTACGTGCTTCGTCTTTCGCGTTGTGCTAGCGTGTGCAGCGTAGTGCAGCTTCCATATGCACGACGGTTGCTCATGGTCATCGACGTTGGTAGTCGTGATGGAGGAGACGTGCCACCAGGCGTCAGCGTGGGTGCATCAACGCCTAAGGGCGCTTTAGCCACAAAACACCAATACACATTATATATCAATGTGCAATAAACATTACACTACTTCTGTGAAGACACGTTTCACTTTCGTGTTCTATACCGATTCCTATATAAGAGGGATCAACCACATTTTTTCTTTTTCCCCCGTTCCTTCACGCGCGGCATTGAGGGGTCTCTCCTGAGCATGGAGGAAGGAAAAAACTAGGCAATAGCTGCTGACCCGCGCGTGGCACCAGCGAAGTCCAAGTGGAGAGCGCTGCTGCCACGCACGGAAGTGACGTCAGAGTTGTGGCCACGTGATCGTGACGTTGTTTAAACAAGTATGGCGTGTTCCGGTTTATAATTTTGCGCGCGATGCAGTGCATGCTGCTGGAGCTGCTTCAATTTTATGGTTTCTTAGTGTAATGTGTGCTAGAATATTCTTCTGTCTAGTTGCGTTGGAAGAGCTGGATCGTGTCCGAGCTTGCGTTCACGAGCGACACAAGGGCGCAACCCTGGAGCCGTTCGTTTCTTTACGCCTTGCAGTGCGTTTATGGTTGGTATCGCGTGGTCTTGTGCATTCCGTTTTTCAGTACTGTTGCTCTTGTTTGTTGAATTTGCTGTTGTGAATTAGGCGCATGTGTGCTCCCAGCTAGGCAGCACTTTTTTGTCTGATGGTGTAAAGGTTTAAACTCGTTTTAAACGCTTGTTGCTGCCGTTGCCGCTTAGGTTGGCATCGATCGGGAAACAATTTCGTTTCCTCCTTCGTGAGACTTGTACGTTGCAGATAATGCGCGAGTAAGTGAGCTGTTGCATACTTCTTTATGGCACTCGATGAGCGTTTACCTCTACTGTTGCTTGCCTTGCATGTTCTGTTTCCCTGTTTATCTCGGATTTTGGTTGCTAGCGAATCACGACTTGCTTGAGCAAGTCTCGCCACAGTTCAAAAAGCACATGTTGAGTAACCCGAATATAAGCGATAAAGACAAATGTTGGGGAACGTGGCCCAGCCGCTGATAGTTCTACTCGGGCCCAATTTTGCTGTAAAGTTTAGCTGCCTTGAGAACCAAGGAAGTTTCTTAGATTTATTCCAGCTAGCTTGCTAAGCTGCTATCTAGCATTACTTCTTTTCGTGCTATGCGAGGTACTATGCTTGTAGAAATATACCTCGCATCTTGTATGCAAACACGACATAGGTTTATTGCAGGAACCTGCACTATGTTGTAGATGTAATATGCATGCAAATATGACCGGTGTAGGTTTGCAGGCCCATGTCACTCTCAAGCAAATGGCAAGTTTCCATTGTATGAATCTTCCTGCACTTTGCTGCACTTCACAGGGCTTGTTTGGTTATTCCCTTGATCTGTACAATGGAATGCTGATAAGTCTTGAGCCTTACCCTGATCCTCTTGTCTAACAAAAACGTTTTAGGCATCGCATTAGGACATCTATCTGAGTGACAATGTGACAATTTTTGCTTTCTTTTCTCCCATATTTATCAGTAAAGTTGTCAACCACTCGTGACTTTGTTCAGAGTGCCGTGCAGTGACAGAATTTCTCTCGGAAAAGAAAAGCCCGTGAAGAAAAATTTTGAGACTCGATAGGACTTCCTCTTGGGCAAGTTGGTGAAGTCTGCTAAACAATGTTCTTGTGTGCAAAAATATATTTACACAGGAAGAACACATGCACATGAAAGTGCGAACTACAAACTGATTTAATGATTCAAAGGATGGAACATACGGTGCAAATTTTGTGCACACACAAGACATGAATGTTTTGACAGTGCTAGTTTGTCTCGTAATGCTACAAAGCGGCCTTAAACAAGTGCATCTCTGGGGAATATAAGGTAATTGAAGTGTTACTAACATGTGCAGGATCTTTCTGATAACGTATGCCTTCATGAGCTCATGTGCTGGTTTGGTGCTGCTTGTGCCCAGGGTCATAATGTGCGAAAGCACGGCTCACGTGAGCAGGCCTTGCAACGAACGTGGCACCACCCAGTTTATTTCAAATAAATTGTTTGAATGAATGCTCCCTCAGATAGTCATTTAAGCATTGGCCCGTTTAGCCCACATAGAACTTGCCACAGCTGAGAGGTATCTCATAGACCACAGCACAGTGCACGAAATGGTTGGCATGATTTTTCATACACCCTTGTCTCGTGGTACGAGAACGCATTTGGGCTAATTTGACGGGCATAAAAAAACAACTGGGACATCGTACCTAGCAGGCACGACCTGAAATCTGTGGCTAAATTTGTGTACATATTGTCACGTGCCTTGTGAGAGAATGGGCGACGTGACGTTTATTGAGGGTAGCAGCTCCTGAAAAACACGGTGCTGGGAGCTGGCTATCGAGCGGGCGGAGAAGCACGCGCACTTCTTGTCCATGCCTGCTTTTTAGCACTGTACCCACTACTGCTGGTGGCAATATGGCAAGCTCAGGTCTTGTGGCGTCTGTACCTGTTACATCTGATTGGCAAGTCCTTGTCAAGCTGCTCTGCAGCTTTCAAAGAATGGATCCGGCCATGGCATGCATGATCTATAGGGTAAACCTGCTTTTAAAAGGCTGTCCATCTGATCTGCCTCATTTTGTTCATCAGTGATAAATTGACAGCTGTTACTGTAGCACCCACTTACTACAGATAGTTCAAGGTGATCCCTTTTTGGTCACTTTACCTGCAGAAATTTGGATTTTCTTAGGCCGAGGGAACAAATGTCTTCACTTTTCTTAGTTTTGAGATTGTACAAAAATAAGCGTGTGTCAATTCATTAAGAGTAGCCCACAAAAATAATTTGCCTTCATAATAGCATATACGTTCCTGACACTGCCGGGGCAGCGTGTCGGAGCAAGAACTATCAGTGCCTCGCGCAGCAAGTTGAGTCAACACTGGCATGGACGAACTGTTCTGCCAGCATTGTGCTAGCATTGAACCTGCATGCATGCTCTTGCTTATAGGAACAGAAATGGAGCGAAAAGCCAATAGCAAAATTATTCGCTTTCACGTATGACAAATGTTGTATGCCGCTGCACACGTTCTCAGCATGAAAGAAGAGGTCTCTTTTTTTTTCTTTTTTTTTTGCTGAACAATGCCACATTCGAAGCAATGGAAACACTCAAAAAGTGATTTTTTTTTTAGGATGTTGCCACACCGCACATGAATTTATGCTTTGACATAGCAATTCAATAGTCTGCTAGCATGACTCAGCTTGGTGTTCGAGTAGCTGGCTCATTCGTGGCACTGCTTTGACGCTTTAGCGAGCCTTCAATTTTCGCTAACATTAGCATGCTCAAAGTGATTAGCCGCTTCTCGAGCTAATGCACACAGTGATGATGAAGCTGGATCTGCTATTGCGGCCACAGTTTGAAAAAAGCGAAATGGAGAACTAAGATTTAGGGGCGCGTTAGGGTAGACATAAATCCAGATTTTTGTGATAGGGCCGCCTCACGGTGGACTTCTGGCGCATTAGTATTATGCATTGCAGCACTATCGCAAGTTCATGACAGGAATCGCGCTATCCAAACGTAATTGAAAAATACAAATGGAATTAACTCGTCTCGAGTTCCAAATCAGAGTGAATGAGTCTAATTATCCAGACACCGCCGAGGCGTATACCTTCACCGGATGCTGAAATAACAGGAGCCTGCCCTGGCCACCAGTGTGGAAGCAGAGAGGCAATGAAGCCTATGAAGCATCGCAAGGGAAATCGAGCGAGGCATCAGATCGGACGGAGCAACTATCTAAAGAAGACATGTATTTCATGTTAATCTCAATTTATTACACAATTTTTTCGCCCTAGCATGACGAAGAGGACATCTTAACCAAGCCTCTATATGGACAGGCAGAAGAATGACACTGTTGGTTGCTAGCGCGGGCGAAGAGCAATGAGACCGTGAGCGACGAGTTCCAAACAAAGACTAAACTTCTTTATTCTCTCACGAGACACTGGGAGGCGCGTGCACCAACAGACTTGCCTTTCAGGTGCACAACATGGTGTTCAAGAGTGGTGCTATAAACTAGCCATTTAAACGCGCGCCAATTATAGCGGCGCGGCAGATGGAGTTCACTACATCACTTCCTCCCCAGTGAGCTGCCGAACGTTACAGGTCCAGTACAACGGGAACAGTGGCTCGCATCCCACTGCGTTTGTGCTGCACTGTTGTTCGGGAGGAAGTTGCAGTTGGTTCTTTCGTTGCTCTGACAAGAGTCGCGACAGCCGCGGGACCTTCAGAGTTCTTCATATGAGCCGGTTTCACACGGTCAGTAGAGACTACCTCACGTCGACCACGAATGTCCACAGTAAATTGCTTGTTTGTACGATGGAGGACTTTGAAAGGGCCGTAGTACGGTGGTTGAAGAGGTCGCTGCACTGCGTCATGCCGCACAAACACATGGGAGCAGGATCACAGCTCTGGGTGCATGTGGACGGGTCGCGGCGCTGGCTGACGCGGTGGTGTGGCGCGAAGCTTGCCCATGTTGTTGCGCAGCCGGCTGGCGTAGTCGCCAGTAGCTACAGGGCTTTCATCTCCACAGCATGTAAAAAATTCGCCAGGCAATCGCAGTGCTGTTCCATACACCAGCTCGGCACCAATGAAAGCCAATGTTGGCTTTCAGCGTTGTGCGGATACTAAGAAGGACGAGCGGTAGTGCTTCGGTCCAACTGTGCCCTTCCGTCACCATGAGAGCCGCTTTCAACTGGTGGTGGAAGTGCTCTACCATACCGTTGCTCTGAGGATGGTAGGCAGTAGTTCAGATGCGAGAGGTGCCGATCAGCTGTGTTATGCTGGCGAAAAGAGCCGACTCGAACTGCCTGCCACGGTCAGTCGTAACTGTGGACGGCGCGCCGAAGTGAGCCACCCAGTGGTACAAAAAAAGCATGGGCAGTTGTGTCAGCGGTGATGTCTGCGATAGGCACAGCTTCAACCCAGCGTGTAAATCTGTCCACGCAAGTGAGTAATAAAAGTGGTAGCGTTCCGACAATGTCCCAGTGTACATGCTCAAATCGTTCATCTGGCACTGGGAACCTCGCCAATGGCATCATGGTGTGGCACTGGACATTGGAGCGCTGGCAGGCGATGCACTCTCGTGTCCACTGCCAGACATCTAGATTTATATATGACCAGACGTACCTTGCCGTCACTAGCTTTTGTGTCGCCCGAACACCCGGATGCGCCAGCTTGTGCAGCGACTGGAAGACGGTACGACGAAGGCCAGAAGGAACAAAAGGACAAGGGTTGTCCCTTGTTAAGTCACAGCACACTCGGCCTTTTGAGCTGGACACATGTAGCCATTTCAACTTCAGCGCGGTTGTTGTTGTCAGCAACTGACCGAGTTCTTGATCTGCTTGCTGAGCTGCCACCAGCCAAGTCAAATCAGTTCCCTTGGAAAGGCTAAAGGTGTTGACATGACTTCGTGACAGGGCATCTGACAGGGCAGCGTGCAGCATCGCTATGTTTCCTCTGGTACCAGCACCAACGGAATCGCAGCTGCTGTGGCAGTACACTGCGCTGCTCCAAAGGGCACGAGGTGCGTGCCTGCAAAGCTGCCACTGTTTCGGTGAGGCGCACGATCTCTTCGCAAAGCTCGAGGAATTTGTTGGAAGAGGGGGCGGAAGCACTCGCCACTTGCACGTTAGCGACGGAGGCGGAGGGGTTTGCCGCTGCCATGATGGTGTCAGCGATGGTGGCCATCTTGCCGAGATCCTTTTCAGCCACCGTAGCAAGCACCACGCGCACGTTGCCGGGGAGACTCTGAAGAAATATCTTGCACAGCGACGTGCTGTTAAGATCTATAACGCTTCCCACAAGACGCTGCATGTGGCGCAGTAGTTGAGATGGTGTGCGGCCGCCAAGGATCATGTCGTTCAGGAGCTGCCGTAAATGTTCGGGTTCGGATAGTGTGAGGCGTCGAATGAGTGTCGCCTTCAAAGTTTGGTAGGTGTTCTCTGCAGGTGGGGCGAGAAGCAAATCGCGGACCTCGCTGGCTGTAGCTGGTGGCAAGCTACTCACGATGTGATGGTAGCGCATGAGGTCGGCTGTGATGCGCCGGGTGGCGAATTGCGCCTCGACTTGAATAAACCAGAGCTCGGAGTCAGTGGCCAAAAGGGGGCAGCTTCAATTCGACTGCAGACACGGTAGGCGCGTCTGTGTCGCTGTGCGTTTTCATGTTGGGTCACCACTGTTGATTGCTAGTGCGGGTGAAGAGCAATGAGTTCCAAACAAAGACTAAACTTTTTTATTCTCTCACGAGACAACAGACTTGCCTTTCAGGTGCATAACATGGTGTTCAAGAGTGGCGCTCTAAACTAGCCATTTAAACGCGTGCCAGTTATAGCGTCGCATGGATGTCGCGAATGACTACAACACAAATGACCAGCGATGTCATTAGGAATGCGAACATGCGGGCACCGAAAACATGCTCGCCGTCGATTTGAGGACCGACGACTTAACAAGAACCACAACGCAGAATGGGAAGCATAAGCGTCAGCGCCCATCTTTCAAAAAGATTCATTCTTTTATTGAACACGCCAATACCATGCTGTGCCCCGACTGTTTTCAAAGCCGTGAACTGCGCTGTCCGACAGGGTGCCTATTTGCCATCTGTCCCATAGTTGCGCTTCTGCTGCGACATGTCAGGAATGTATACTTGCAATTATTTTCAGCAATTGGGGCACACTTAGCTATAACGTTCATGTTTAGTGCACTAGTGGTATTTACCCTAGGTACCTTTACAACAAATCAAGTGTCTGTGCTATGCATTTAGCTGAAAACTTTCTATTTTTTTTTTACTGATCCTGAACAGTATGCACAATTGTCCAGCAGGTCACTTCCTTCGGCCTCCTCAGCCGTTCTTATCTTCCAAGCTGAAGTAGCCTGTATCAAGCTGAGCCATCATTCTTTTGACCAGATGATTAAAACAGACAATTAACTCGGAGAAAGCATAGGGTAAATTAATTGTGATTATTTGGAATTTATAAATAATACGAAAAAGGGAAATGAAAGTGGACGAAAACACAACTTCCTGTAGGTGGGAGCTGAATCCACATCTTTAGGCATGGGGTGCTTTACCAATTCAGCTACTGTGGCCCTCGCTTTAAGTATTTGTGTGTAGAATAGCAGCCCTGGGAGTTAGCCAGTACCACTCACAGCCATGGCAGTAGACGTAGAAGATTCTTTTAACTGCAGGTGTCATGTAAAACATGAGCAGGCAACTGCTCGAGGGCCCCAACTTCAGCTGCCTTGATGCCCTAAAATAGCATACAATGGTTTATTGGCCATTTTCCTTGTTGGGGGTAATGATGTGATTTCATCAAATGATTAGGCATTTAAAAGTCAGCTTCACTCAATTTTTCATGCATGCTGTGACCAAATCCGTTCTTTGAAAGGTGAAGAGCAGCTTGACTAGGACTCGCCATTCAGACGTGAAAGGAACATACATCACTAGACCTGAGTTTGTGCCATGTGTGCACAGAATTAGCCACAAATTGAAGAACTTGGCTGCTAGATATGGCGCTCCAGTCATTTCTCCCACACCCAACAGATTAGCCTCATTGTGTCTTTGTACCACAAGTACTGAGAGACAAGGATGCACGAAGAACCATGCCAAGCACATTGTGTGTTGTGCTGTGGAGGTTACCTACGTGATACCTTTCAGCTGTGGCAAGTCCTATGTGTGTCAGAGGGACTAGTGTTTGAAAGGCCATATTAGGGGAGCCCTCAAACAAATCAAATTAATTTGATGGTGCAGGTCTTAGCACACTTTGCAAGGCCTGCTAATGTGAACCGTGCTTCTTGTGTGTTATGATCTTGGGCAGTGCGTGAGCTCACGGAGGCATATTTTATCAGAAAGATACTACACGTGTTAGTAATACTTTAATTACCTTATATTTCACAGAGGCGCACTTGTTTAAGGCCAATTTGTAGCATTACGAGACAAACTAGCACTGTCACAATATCAGTGTCTTGCATGTGCACAAAATTTGCTCCCTATGTTCCATCCTTTGAATCAGCAAGTCAGTTGGTAGTTGACACTTTGTATGTGTCCTTCCTTTGTATGTTTGTGTTTGTGCCCCAAAACAATGTGTAACATTTCTGATATTGTGAGCAGTAGGGTACTGTGCCCCTTTCCATGCTAGTCAAAAGAAGCGAGAACAATAAGGGGATCCATCGAGCTCAATTCTTTATTAGTTACAACCGCATGAAAAGAAAATGGACAATGAAGCCAGAGAGCATAGGAGAAAGTAATTGTGTTTAATTATAATGTATAAATAATAAGTAAAATTGAAGTGCCACAGCTTGGAGTCGGACCCACATCTTCCACATTGTGCGTGCATGTGCTTTACCATTAAGCTACCTTAGCAACCGTCCTGTCAACTTTCTTGTATATTTGCATATGTTTACAAGATTAGCCCTGGGAGTGTTAACCAGGACTGCTTACAGCCATGTTGGCAAATGTGAAACATCCTTTTAACTGCAAGGATAATCCCAGCCGCATTTCGATGGGGGTGAAATGTAAAAATGCTCTACTTCGTGCCCCATAATCCGATTGTGGTTTTGGCATGTAAAACCCAGATTTTATTTCATTTTAATAGCATGTGGCCTTAGAAGCAGTCAAGTTGCCCAAAATTACTAGGGGTCCCTTCTGCTACAACTAAGACGACTTGAAGGCCCTTGCGCCGCTAACTGAAGTCCTTATTTCACCAAACTGAAACTGTGACTCGGCACTTCTTTTTGCCGAGTCATCGTCACTCTGAACCTATATTGCAGTCATTTTTGCAAGTCATCCTTTATTCAGCAAACTCGGACCGTGACTCAGCACTTTTTTCGCTGAGGTATCATCACTCTGAAACCACAATTTACCATCATTCATGCAAGTAATATTTTTTTTCAAGTCACCCTTCCTATGATTCACCAAACTCGAACCGCGACTCGGCACTTTTCTTGCTGAGTCACTCTCACTTGCACCCTAAAATCTCACATATATTTTTTTGCAAGTCACTCCCCCACTTCATAACCCCTTGATTCACTCTTAACTCGCGCTTGATTCATTCTTTTGATTCACCCTATCACTGCTTGGTTCACTTTCATTCATTCTGTCATCTCGGTTTTACTTTCATCACACTTGGTTTGTTCTATTACTCCACATTTCCAATTTTCATCACCCTTGATTCACGCTATCACCACTTGAGTCACCTTCATTCACTCTGAATTCACTCTCATTTACTCTTCATTATCTTAGCCCCCTTTATCGCATCATCACCTTTCCTTTGACTCCTATCACCCAACTAAACCCCTTTAATTCACCCCTCTGTATACCCATTATCACTTCAGTTCACTTGCTTAATATCCCTTAATATCACTTGCCCTATCCCACTGCATCGAGGCTGTCAAAGTCAGGGCTGTCTACCATTTGCCTGCTGCTAAGCTCAGGTATTGGCAAATCATTTCTGTGGAAGCCCGCAAGGTGAAGGAGCGTTCACAAAAGGAATATTGTCATCAACCTGACTTTACCACAATGTCCCAGGTTCGATCCCCAGACCAGGAGAAATTTTTTTTCTACTACGAAGCTTTCTTTCCGAGAAACCCATATGGGTTTCTAAAGAACTGCTCTTAGCTGAGAAACCCATGAAGCCATAGGTACATACGATTGTGTAACACACAGTCACTGAGGACTTCACAATCCAGGCTTCTCTTCCTTATGCTTGTCCAGTACATGTGTAGAACCAAACCATCAGCATGTCGTAAGCTCACGTCGAATCATGCCATCAGTGTCACACGATAGTGGTCACTGCCGTCTTGTCGCTGTCGTTACACACATTGTTGTTCATCATACACAAACATGTTGGGCCGTCTGGTAACGCTTCACGTTAACCATAACAATGCATGGGAGCTGCTTCATTTTGGTTTCCAACTTGTATAATTGTTTAACCTTTCTGCTTAAATGCACATTCACAAGGCTTCATGGTAAATTACGTGACTGCAATAATGACTTGCAGGCTAATGCAATTTTTTGTGACGGAAGCATTATGAGCAGAGGCGTATGTACAAAGAAGTATTAAACATGTTTAATGCTTGAACATCTCTGAATTGCATGAGCTATTAAATACCCCCATCATGCAAGTGCAGAGACCTTCCGCTAAGTCTATCTGGCAGGAGTCCTTTGTCCTGTAAATGCTCATGTTTTCCCTGTCCGTTGTACAGCTGCATGAGAGAACCCTCGCTGCGTCTACTTGATGAGACACCGACGTTAAACTCAGAGGAAGAAGTAAAGCTAGATCCACATTGAGTGCCTGTAATGTGATAGCATTGTTATGATTATCAGCATTCAGGATTGGCTCTCATTACAAACCGCATTTAAACTCTTGCGCGGAACCCGAACCCTTCAGTAAACAGTACATAGCAAAATTGGAGAGCGTACAAAGAAAAGCGATTAGATTTATTTTTAATAAGTATCGCCGTCTTGACTCCCCTACAGAACTAATAAGGCAAGCTGAACTTCCCCCTATACAAAATCGAGCCCGACTACTTCGTCTTAAGTTTCTTTTCCTTCTTCTTAATGGCAGTATGAAAATCAATGCGAGTGACTTCTTACTACAGACAGATACACGTAGTTCTCGAACAAAACACACCAAGCACTTAAGAGAATACAGATTTCACAACGACATATTCAGGTAGTCATTTTTTGCACATGCAATCCTTGAATGGAACATGTTGCCTGATGACGTCACCTGCACATCACTCGAAACTTATATCGCCAAGTTATCAAACAATGCTTTGTAGCGACGATCTGCATGTAGTTGCGCTGTGTCGTACAATGGCATTGTGAGTCACTTCGCAGTGTCTTGTTTTCTGCCCTGATATATATATATATATATATATATATATATATATATATTGCTGCTTATGACTTCCCCAGTTCCTGCTGATTCTTGTCTCTTGCTCAATGAACATCCAATATATTTACATTTTCTTTCTTTGTTCTTCTTTTGTGTGCTAAACCTTCCAACATGGCGTTTACTACTTTTCCGCCCTCCTTTTATAGCATTTGTATAAGGAATATACAGTCCATATGTACTGCCTTGTTCACCTAAACTTTACTATGTCCGCGCCTACTTGAACTTTGTTCTCTTAAATATGTATTCTGCCCCTTTCCTGCAACAGCCTCAAATGTGAGGCTAGCAGTATGTTCAAATAAAAAAGACAAAGCACATACTTTCTGATTAGCTTATCCTGTCCATTTCTCATTCTATAAAGCTTCGTCAATATTTTTTCTTGTAGGTTTTATCTTCAACATTAGGTACACCGGGTTTTTCAACTCGTGGTCAAAATATATTTACACAAGAAGTAAAGTTCGTGCTAGTTAGTGCTGACTAGGCCAAATTTCAGTTTTTAATGTTGTATGTCTTCTTGCTTTTTTGTTCTACTTGGCACTTAAGATACCCCAGTGGACATTTACACACAAATCCATACAACTATGTGTATTACAGATTTTCAACCTTAAAATGCAATAAAATACTACTATTGAAAACACTAAAATTTGGTAATAAATACTGAAAATTGTTTCTTGCGCAAGACTTGCATTGTTTATTTAAAAACAATTGGTTGGCTTTGGGCAAGGCTCTAAGAAGTATTGCATAGTTCTGTTCACTAAAGTCAGTTTCCCCACGCTACAGTCGTGTTACGGGGTGAAGCATATGAAAAGTGAAAAGGGGCCTTTGTCACAGGACGTGTGTGTTCCTTACACGCGCGCACCTGCCATCTCCTGTCGCATTACGAATACTGAGACATGTGATAACTGTACTGGCAGCCATTCAAAGCTGTCTTTGTGACGATTTAAGTTCCATGTTCTGGGGGTGAAAAGTGCGGCCCTAGCTATAAGAAAGTAATATTTTGTTTATCAAGCTGAAGTTCATGCTGTTCATGTTTTTTGATGTGTTAATTATTTCTGGAATATTAGCTACATCCTTGCAAGGTGGTCGAAACAAATGCTCAAATCGCCACAGCCACGTCCGAAGTAGCTCAGAAGGCCTGCTACTGCACTTAATAGGTGTCCTGGTGCTTTTACTGGCAGGTGACGGTGGGTGTGCACGTGCATAATTAAGGAACACCTATTATATGTCGTGTGACAGTGGCCCCTTTCCACTCTTAATATGCTTCACAGTTTAACACAACTGTATTGCAGTGAAGCTGACTTTAGGAAACCGAATTATGCAATGCTTTTTGGACGCTTACCTGAATTCAGTCTAGAGGCACTATGAAAAGGCATGCTGCTCTATGTTCGCAGCAAACATAAGCTGTGTCACAGAAAAACAAACGTTTGTGGTATTTATTCACAAAATATTCATGTAACGTCAGCCAAAATTTCCCCAGCCGTTGCACTGCTGCCAGTAAGTCCAAATAACTGAGCAGGTCTGGATAGTCCAGCTCTAAAAATTGCCCAATGACTATATTTGCATTCTATTGAGATCAGTTTTGCCCTTAATAGGATGCAATGAAAAAATCCTAAAATTATTGGTGTCAATACAACAATCGTAAGCAACCGCTATAAATATGACATTTTGTAATAAAATTGCAAAATTTGGCAGGTATGTATTGCCACGGGGATGAGAGTAGCAAAAAGGGATAGGGAAATTATATTTACAAGATATATACTGAGAGAGACGGCTGCAGGCAAGGTGGCAGAACAACACGAGCACTGCCCAGATCGTCGTCTTCACCGTCTTTGTGGCGCATTCTTCGATGCTCGGCACAGCGCGTAACAGTATTATGACATCAAAGCAGAAAACATTAATTTTGTAATGAAAAACAGTCATGTATGCATTTACGTTTTCACCTTTTGTGCTTGTCCTTTTATTGGTCTACATTGTGCAACAAGTAAAATAAAGAATTGAATAATAACTGAAAACAAAGAAAATCCTAGCCTGTTAACATACACCTACTCAGTACACTATCGACACATCCTGATTTACTTGTACGAACACATAAGCGTGCTCATCTGTCAAGTCAGGCACAGAAGCGGTTAACTAAAACTTCAGTTCTTGAGCTGCAACATATACAACCATGCTTACACAGGAAACGGCTTTCAGGAGGCCAATTGTTGGCACACACATTGCAGATAGTATTATACATCAAGCATGGAGCTGACCACAATGCCCTCAAACTCTTTCCAACATACATCTACTGTCTAGCTTCCTGGGCCAACCTTCTGGTTATGCTTTGAAGCTGCTGTCAGGTTTTGAACCAAGTGCAATCGCTTTCTTGCTTTGTTATCTTCTCATCGTCTTGTCACTTTGCCTTTCATTTATGTTTGTCATATTGACAGAAATATTTGATGATTTTTCATTCGTGTGTTGTACGGACAAAATCAATTTTAAAGAAGACAAGAGCGCAAGAGTCGCTAAGTGATTTTTTATAACCCAATTTTTTTAACCCATTGATTATGCGGACCTTCCTGCACTGCTGCGACATCAGCTGATAGAACCAATGTATATGGCAACTGAGTCCTTGACGAATGTTACACGAATATTTCATTAATAAACTTCAACATTTCTGCCTGTCTACGGCAGAGACCCATTGCTGCTGCGACAATATTGGGCTGCATGGCTGTTCACAGCACCATTACAGAACAAAATCTGCAAGTCTTACTTAATAAACAGTGAGCATATTGAGTAATCGAATAATGTATAGTATTTTCACTAAATTTAAGTATTTTTTAGCTTCCACTGTCATGTTTTCTTAATTTAAAGGTTGGCAGGCCTAAAAATCTCAACAGACCATCTAACCATGTGGAGGGATTTTTTAACCAAGCACATGTTCACTACTTTTATCTGCTTTTCACATGGCTACCCATAATCAGTAGCTGTGATGCAGGTTCTTTATATTTGGAATGGGTTACTTAAGCAAAACCTCAGAGCACCCAAAACAACATGAAGCCATTTGCATACGTCCAACAAAACATTTAAATAATGTACACATAGAAAGGACAGTACATAGTATAGACTTAAGCAGCTGAGAGTAAGATGGCATCTTGACTTGACGTGAGCACCCAAAACAACATGAAGCCATTTGCATACGTCCAACAAAACATTTAAATAATGCACACATAGAAGGGAAAGTACATAGTATAGACTTAAGCAGCTGAGAGTAAGATGGCATCTTGACTTGACGTAAATTAACAGCAGACTACAACAAATAAAGTGGTAGTACAAGACAAAGCAAATTAGAAAAACATAGTTCAGCCAAAGAAAGTAGTTCACCGTTGCATGACTAGCAAGGTGAGATGAGGAAAGCAGCGATGTGCTCAACCCAGCAGCTACAGGCTTGACCGAAGGGTCCAAGACATCACAAATGTAATGTCCACACTTGGCCAAAGAAACGGGGGTCATATCTGGAACCTTAAACAGGAACACCCGGAGGAGGTGTCCTGGCCCGGCAGCTGTCTGTAAGTTCAGACCCTAAGCTAGCTTGTGTTCTGGCCACAGAAACAGGTGCTTACAGGCATTGTGTTAGAACTCTGTGGCCTGGTGAAGTTGCAAAGCGTACTCTTGTAGCTATGTGTTGGCCAGGCCTTGACTGGTTGCCATGGTCCAGTGAAGTCTCGGCAGCTTGGTTCCAAAAACTGACGAAATGTCTTCAGCACATGTCGCTGGGCGACCTCCTTCCTACGTGGCTTTCCTCCATGTTCCAACTGTCCCCTTAATCTTTTCCGGGACTTCGTGGTCCCCAGCGATCAGTCTCTTCTGAGGTCAATGGTCCACAGTGATAGGTCCCTTACTTAAAAGGTACATAATAGCTAGGTTCCTTAATTTTCCTGTTTTCCTGCCTTGCATGCCCTTGTGCCTGTTGCAAAAGAAGAATGTAACATCTCTCGCCTATCATCATGGTTCTCATTAGAGTTCCATTAAAGGAGGAAGATTAGGATAGCCATAGCATCTGTCTTGGTTCCTTACATTTGGTGCCGTAATATCCAGGACTCCTACTACAGCGGCAGGCGTCATCCTCAGGTTCGAGGAGGCGGGAGCACATTCTGCTTGCTTCAGCTACTGTCTGACCTTGCTCTTCAGCATGATGAGCTCGCAAGGCTGGGATGCCCCCAGAGATGAATGACACAACCTGTCGGCCCAGCCCTGATGGCCTGCCTATCGATGTGAAGGACAACTGCAATGACCACTTCGAAGCTTGCAAGGCTTGGACGATGAATTCCTTCATTGACATCCATCCTGTTGGCCTAGCCCTCAAAGTGAACGGCACATATAATGCAGACTTGCCATCACAATGATGACTGCTCCATAGCTTGCAAGGCAGGGATAGTGAGTCTCGTCCGAAGCCTGATCGTGTAGGCCTAGCCCTTGAAATCGCCGTCTGTGTGCCTGCCGATATTCTAGTCCTTCAGCTTGACGGCCACTCCAAGGTTTGCGAGGCTGGAAGGCTGCGCTGAGCTGTTCCCATCTGAATTTCGGAAGCTTTGCCCTTTGAGCAGCCAGTGCTGTCACAACAGTATTACAGATGAGAGAAACCATGACGATTACTGATTTTTGCAAATGAACTATGTAGCATCCTTAGCTGTGGACTCACGGGTGCCCTAGGGACAGAAAAGACTGAAATGCAGGACATTGAGCAGCTGAGAGTTCTGTGAATGTTCTTGCATGCTGACATCAAAGAAGTCACGAAGAAAAGTGATAAAGAACTTTCATTTATGTCACTAATTGTTGGTAAGTTTAAATGAGTTGGCTTACATATGGAATTAATGCGACAGGAGTTGAACGAACTACCAGATTCATAACACTATTTATTTAGTCAACTGGAGTGACGTAGAGGCTTGTGAATACCTTGAATTGGACATCTGCTGCGCTTAAGCGAAGCTTGAGGTTTGATTGGCCAAATTAGACAAGAAACCACTGTATATATGTGCTATGCCAACAGGGACATTAATAAGTAGGTCACTGAGCTGGGTTTATTCACATGATGAGTGGATGCCCATTGATAATGACGAAGCTAAGAAACTCAGTCTAAAAAACGCTGCCAGAAATTCTTACTTGAGTAGTGATATTGTCACAGCAAACAGATGCATGGCAGAGGCAACAGTCCTAGCTCCAAAAGCCCTGAAATCCAGAGACAAATCTGAATAATTGTGCTACAAGAGCCCTTTTATACAACGTGGAATTTTGTTCTCTGTCAGTTGGTCTGCTGTGCTGTGTCGATCAGTGGGTACTGTCTCTGCCCTGAAGACACCCACAGTTGTCCTTTAACTGGGACTGATAATCCATCTATCGGACACCACTGCTAAAGAGGTGTTACACATGTGTCACGAAGACAAAAAAGCGAAACGAAGGTGGAAAAAATGAAGTTCGTGGAAAAACGAGACAAGGATTGTTTGAGATAAGGTGCAGCATTCAGGATCAGCCACCAGAAGCAGAATGATAAAGTCAAAGGAGAGTTTGCATTTTAGTGTGCGATCAAACGGACAGACATCATACCGAATGCGTCAAGAAGGGCACAAGGATGAAGCGAAGTCACCTGGCAGCTTGGAAAGGCAGAATCATGCACTCAAATGCAGAAATGTTGCGGGAAATAACTCAAACCCCCTGAATGCAACTCGAATCAACTCCCCCTCCTAATCGCCTTATCACCCTCCTTGGGGTCCCTGCACACAGCGAACACCCAGGCAACATGGCCGCTCACATCCAGGCCCGAGCACTCGTCAACCGGGCTGAGAGCGACCCGCCTTCGTCTCGCAGTGCCAGAGATCGACTCCTCAGCTACCATGACCTCACCCTGTTTTACAGAAATTCCCGCTCTACCCCCCACCACATAAATCTCTTCCCAGAAGTGACCAGGCTTTGTGGCGCAGACTTCAAACGGCCACAGTTACGACCCCTTCTGTCCATTATTGCCCACGGTGAAACCTCTCCTCACTCCCACTTGTGTCCTAGCACTTTGACCACATCATTCTAAATTGCCCGAACAAGCCCAAGCCCCTGTGGCGAGGGTCAGAACGCCAGGAGCGATGGGAGCCTGCTCTGCGCAGCTCACAACCGGAGTTACAGCTTTGGACACTGGGCTGGACCAGAGGGGTCGCCAAAGCACAAATGTGCCCGGCCATCTAAAGTGGCCCGAGGGCCCATCGTCGTCCTGCTTCCTTTTCTCCCCTCCCCCCCTCACATGATTCTCTCATGAATCAGTAAAGTTTACCCACCCACCCACCCACCCCTGAATGCAAGAAAAGAGTGAAAATTATATTTTGTGCCAAAAAAAAGAAGGATTTCTTTTAACACGAAAGTGTTTTATGCCGGGGTCCACCAAGACTTCACTGACGTATTTCCGTCACGGAAATACGTCATAGAACATAATACAAAGAAAGAAACCAGAAGAAAAAGTTCCACAAACATGCAAAATTTGGAAATCGAACGCACGACCTCTCGGTCCGCGACGATAGATCGCCGAGCGTTTAACCCATTGCGCCACAAACGCATTTGCAGAGAGCTACACAGACGCGCCTTATATATCTAACACTCCTCCGTGTACCCGCGCTCTTGCTCGGGGCGGTGCCGCCGCCTACGAGCAGAAAAGAGAAGTACTGCATTATGACACTAACGCGCACCGACAGTGAACGCTTCGGTGGTCTCAGCACTACGACTATAGTGCCTAGAATATACTTACTAGTGTGCCGACCGCGGGCTTTCCGGTGGCACGGAGAATGATGCCTTCCGCCGGCGGCCACCAGACGGCGATAGCCGTACGGACCGTGCTATGCCGAGCGGCGTCTCTAGCCAACGCGCGCGTGTGCGACAGACGCCAATGGGCTGTCCCAGCCCGTTTCGTTCTGCGGAGCGTTGGTTGAGGTGCAAAGCGTAATCGAAAGAATATGATTTCGTTGCACTTACAAACGATCGTATGCACAGTTATCATTATAACGCTACGCTATACGGGGTGTTTCTTCGAAAAATACGTTTCACTTTCGTGTTCTATACCGATTCCTATATAAGAGGGATCAACCACATTTTTTTTTGACACAAGGTTAAAATAAAACTGCCTAATCGCACATTACTCAAACCATTATAAACAGTTCCAAAATTGCATAACTGTGCAATCTCGACCTTAAAGCCTGAAATAAGTGGAACAAAATTTGTTCCTCGTGAGCAAATCGGGATGTGTGGCTTGGATAAGCTGAACGTGTGCAGTTTTGGCTTTGCAAAAAGGTTGTTAATTAGTTAAACTTCTATAGCGGTGACCCAACAATGGGGGGAAAAAATGTTTAGTGCAGTAGTGTGATAGTTAATGTGGGCAGAAGTGCAGTGTGTAAACGGGGTGTATTTTGGGTTGAAACACTAAGATATAAATTCCACTGGCGTTGCACCGAGTCAGGTTATTTTGACAGAAAGCAATAGCCTCCCCTTTTATTTGCTTAGATTTTGTCATACAGTTTGCCAACATGTGCATTGCTGTTGCAATAGTGCATACCTCAGCAAGGCCAGATGGCTGCAGAGTGTATTTTCAGGTGGTTCCATGCGCTTATGTGATAAGTATCATATATATATAAGGCAGCCATGTATGTCTATGCACCAGCAGGCATTCCTATATGTCATGATGGTGTGCAAATTTATTGTTTACAGGTGCCATATGTTGTGCAAAATGTATAGTATGTCCTTTCGTTCATGCTGGACAGCGACAATATTTACCCCTCTAGGTCTTTGTCCAGAGAAGGAAGGCCTACTGCTTGAGTGCCCATGATAGAGTCGATGCTGCTTCAAGCTTCAACAACTCCACTGTCATTTACAGCTATGTAAGCTAATATTTGCACCGAGAAAATGTTACTTAGCTCCCTCAGATTTTTCAAATAAAGTACTTTACCAACAAAACTGTGTCCCAGGGCTATCCCTCTTCCACTTTTCTTTGGCATTTACAACACTTCCTCAGACTATACATGCATATTCAAAGCACCCAATACATTTCAGGTAGGACATCTTCTGCAAAGTTCCTATTAACGAGGTACTGGCATGATTTTTTGAACTATTCTTTTTTTTTGTGAAAGCTCTAGAAGAAATGACAAGCCTCGGAGTGCCGTAAGTAATTTACTATAATAGCTTTTCTGGAGCCGGTTTTGTTTTCTAGAAGGACACTGTGTCGTGATGTCATAACACAGTATGTGGTCACATGGGAGCCGGACATTTCAATGTTTTGACATGCTCTCGGGGCCTCCAGCTAGCTCAGTCGACTCGTGTGCTGCTACTCGTGAAGGCCAATTTAAGAGTATAGCGGATGACCGAATGAGCTGGAATGAGTGTCGTAACATCGCAATGTGCTGCTCCCACCTGACCATATACTGTGTCGTGACATCAGGAGATAGTATCCTCCTGGAAGATGAAACTGGCTCTAGAAAAGCTATTATATTACATTATTTATGGCATTCTGAGGCTTTGCCCCTCTAAAGATGGGGTGAAGTCAAAGCAGTAAACACAGTGCTGTCTGTCTTCTCTCCACCCATCTTCAGCGCTGTTCGATTCCCTTTTAAACATGCACTAACTAGCCCAGTTCAGCACACTCGTGCAGTATGTGCTACCTAGCACCTTTTTAACCCCTTCCATGCCACGCTTTTACCCCAAATTCTGACCTTCGATGGGGGTGAAATGCAAGAACACCAGTGTACTGCGCATTTGGTGTACACTGAAGAAACCCAGATGGTCAAAATTAACCCGGAGTACCCTACTTTGGTGGGCGTCATAATTGTAACCTGGTTTTGGCACATAAAACCCCAGAATTTTTTTTGATTCTGACCAAAAGGGTGACCAAAGTATTTTTAGAACCCCAGTTGCCAACATGTTTTGCCTCCTCAGAAAGAATTTGCTTCTACTTCCGCTG